>NW_016107341.1:1517793-1552297 GCF_001604975.1 Cebus imitator
TTATGCAGATTTGATTGTGTGGTTGCTTAATAGCGTCTTTACACTTAAGTGTGTGTTTGTGGTGGCTGGTAATAGTCTTTACTTTCCATATTTAAGACTCCTTTCAGATCTCTTGTAAGGTAGGTCTTGTGGTAATGAATTTCCTTAGCATTTGCTTCTCTGAGTAGGATCTTATTTCTTTTTCACTTATGATGTTTAGTTTGGCTGGATATAAAATTATTTGTTGGATTTTTTTTTTCTTTAAGAATACTGAATATAGGTCCCCAATCTCTTCTGGCTTGTATGGTCTTGTCTGAAATGTCCACTGTTAGCCTAATGGGAATTCCCTTTGTGGGGAATCTGCTCCTTCTCTCTAGCTGCCTTTCACATTTTCTTTCATTTCAAACTGGGAAAATCTGATGAGTATGTGTCTTGGGGTTGGCCATCTTGTATAGTATCTCACAGGAGCTTTCTACATTTGCTGAATTTTAATATTCTTTGGTGAGGTTGGGAAATTTTCATAGACTTTTCCTCAAATATGTTTTCCAAGTTGCTTGCTTTATCTACCTCCTTTCAGGGACAACAGTGAATTGCAAATTTGGACTCTTTACATAATCCCATAGTTTTTGGAGGTTTTGTTCATTTTTCTTTACTTTTATCTGATTGAGTTATTTCAGATAACCAGTTTTAGAGCTCTGAGATTCTTTTCTCAACTTGGTTGATTTCACTGTTAATACTTGAGATTGTTTATGAAATTCCTGAAGTGATTTTCTCAGCTCTATCTGATCAGTCTGGCTTTCTTGAAATAGCCATTTCATGTTGCATCTCCTGTATTGTTTTACGGTATTCCTTAGAATCATTGGATTGGGTTTTGACTTTCTCCTGAATCTCAATGATCTTTTTTCCTATCCATATTTTGAATTCTACATCTGTTGTTTTAGCCATTTCAGCCTGGTTAAGTACCATTGGTGGGGAACTACAGCAGTGTTTGGGAGGTAAGAAGACACTCTGAATTTTTGAGTTGCCAGAGTTCTTGTGCTTGTTCTTTCTTATCTGGGCGGGGGGGAGGGGAAGGGGACGGGATGGTGTTACTTTAATCTTTGAAGTTGAGGTCCATTGCATATTATTTGTTGTCTTTTGATGTGCTTGGAAGTTTGATTGTGGGTTTAATCGACTGGCTTGTTCTGTTGATTGGTTTTGTTTCTTAAAGATTTCAGGTGGTCGCTGCTCAACTCAGCACTTTATGGCTGCATATTCTATATTCTAACTTAGGGGGTTGATAACAGTCCCCTGGCTTTATTCTCTGGCACTTTGGAGTTAGGAATCTGCTAGGCTTAAGGGTCCAAGGTATTTCCAGTCTGCTGGCCTCAATATTCTATTGGGGGTTGCTGGCCAAAGCGCTTTGTCGAGACGTGGCAACGGGATCCGTGCTCATTCGTTCCGTGTCAGCAACTGCAGCAGCGGAATGAGGTGCACGTGCATTGGTTAGGGTGGAGCTCTGGCAGGAGCCTTTGCCTTAGTATTCACAGGCACTGTAAATGAGCAAAATATTTTGGAGTTGTATTTTGGGCTGCAATCCAGCAGGTGGCGCGTAAGAGCGTTAGCCTGCAGAGAGGTTCTCAGTCCATTGTGTGGCTCTTCTGTGTTTTGATGAAATGGAAGTAGTGGTATCCTGTGAGGAGGGAGAGATGACCCCCTTACCTGGTCCACTCCTGGGCCTTGGAGGCACCCCAACCGATTAAAGGCACTGTGCTTGCATTTCTTTTGTTGGGCATTCTGGTTCACAAGACTCCTTCAGGCAGGGGCCACATTTGGCAGGCAGGTGCTACCCTTGTCAGGTGGGCCCTGTAGAGGGAGGCGCAGCTCGCCCCTCCATCTTCCTAGGAACCCAGGTGTCACACTTCACAGTGATGTGAGAATGAGGGCCCCTACGTGCTTTGGCGCTGCCCAAGCCCTCCAGTCCTGCTCAGTTAGGAGCCGCCTGGGTGGGTGGATTCACCTATTCTGCTATCTGGATGCTTCCCAGGAGGAAAACGGTGTTGTGCCTTCCTGCAGAGTTCAGACAGAAGTGAAACTACTGTGCTGGAACCTTTAGCAGGTGTGGCCTGTCTCACTAGAAGAGGTGAGGGTGATTTGAGTCAAACCATCGCCACTCCCTCTCCCCTGTTATCCAGGTGTTTCCGGGAACAACAGGAGCCTTTGCCCACTGGGTGAATTTAGACGGAGGCAAAACCACTGGGCTGGAAACTCTGGCAAGCGTTAACCGCCTGGCTACCAGCGGCGCGGGTAGGTGGAGCCCCCCCTCCCTGCCGTCTGCGTGCTTCTCGGGACAACAGGAGGCTGGTGTACTGATTGAGACTGATTGAGTTCAGGCAGAAGTGAAATGGCTGCGATGGAAGCTCTAGCAGGCATTGGCGGCGTCGCCCTAATAGTTGTTCAAGTGCTTCTGGACAACAGGAGGCTGCACCCCTCGCTGAGTTCATACAGAAGTTGAACCACTGGAGTGGAAGTTCCAGGAGTGGTGGAGGTGAGTAGGGTCATCCACCCTTCTCTTTGGGTGTTTCTTGGAACAGTAGGAGGCTGTGACTGCCGGCTGAGTTCAAACTGAAGTGGGACCTTTGGGCTGAACGCTCTATCAGGCTTTGCCTGCGAGGCTACCAGGGGTGGGGGTGGGTGGAGTCACCCAGCCTGATGTCCAGGTGTTTCCTGGGGGAGCAGGAGGCTGCACCCATCAGCTGAATTGAGGCCCAAGTGGGACTGTTGGGCTAGAAGCTCCATCAGGGATTGCCCACCTAACAGTGGTGGAGTAGGTGGGTTGTCTGCCCTGTCATCAGGGCATTTCCAGGCAAGAAGAGGCTGTGGGAGCAGCTGAGTTGAGATAGAAGCAGGATCGCTTGGCCAGAAGCTCAAATGATCCTTGTCTGGCAAGAACAAGGCAGTTAAAGCAATATTTCTGCTCACAGGCACCATGACTGCAGCTTCTACTGGGGCTGTGGTAATTGTGCAGTTCTATTTCCTGGTCTAAAGATTGTAGAGGTCGAGAGTTTGGAGTTAGTTACCTCTGCAAAGTATCTGGGTAACTCTCTGCCTCAGTTTAGAAGCATGGTCCCTGGAGAAAGCGTGAATCCCTCTAAGGCCATCAGTCACTGCCTCATGCTTTCCCATGTTGTGGAGCCTCTCCTGGCTCCTCATTGTCCCAGATTGGCTGCTGCCCAGCTTCACTCCTCTTTGCTCTCTGTTTTCACTTGCTGCCTTGATAGTATCTGATGTGGTTTATTGAGTTTCAGTATTGGGTTAGTGTTCAATAGCCCTTTTCTTTTCTCTCCATGAAAGCAGCACAGGTAAGCTTCTTCTGGTCTGCCATCTTGACCCCTCACCTCAATTTATGATTTGTTTCATTAGTGTTTTATAGTTATTTTTTTTTTGAGATCTTTCACTTGCTTAAGTATATTCCCAGGTATTTTATTTATTTTGTCACCATTGTAAATGGAATTGAGTTCTTGATTTGATTCTTAGCTTGGTCATTCGTATATATCAGTGCTACTGATTTGTGTACATTAATTTTGTAAACTGAGACTTTACTGAATTCATTTATCAAATCTAGAAGTCTTATTATCTTGAATGAAAGTGGTGAAAGTGGACATCTTTGTATTGTTTCAGTTCTGAGATGGTAAAGTTTTCTACTTTTCTTCATTCAGCATGATATTTGCTGTGGGTTTATCATATAGGGCTTTTATTATTTTGGAGTGTGTTCCTTTTATGCCTAGTTTGTTCAGGGTTTTCACAGTACAGAGATGCTAGATTTTATCAAATGCTTTCTCTGCATCTATTAAGACGATCATTTGGTTTTTGTTTTCATTCCATTTATGTGGTGAATCACGTTTACTGCCTTGCCTATATTGAACCACCCCTCAATCCCTGAGATGAAACCTACTTGATCATGGTGAATTATCTTTTCGATGTGCTTTTGGATTCAGTTTGCTAATATTCTGTTGAGGATTTTAAAATCTGTGTTCACTGGAAACATTGATCTATTTTTCTCTCTTTTTTATGTTCTTTCATAGCTTTAATATTATGATGATACTGATTTTGTAGAATGAGTTAAGGAGGATTCCCTTCTTAATTTTTTGGAATAGTTTTAATAGCGTTGGGTACAAGTTCTTCTTTGGATGTCTGATAGAATTCAGCTGTAAATCTATCTGGTCATGGATTGTCTTTGTTGTTGTTGAAAGATTTATTTACTGATTATTTTTAATATTTTTTATTATTTACTGATTTTTTATTATTACTGATTCAATCTCACTGCTAGTTATTGGTCACTTAAGGATTTCTGTTTATTTCTGATTTATGATTAAGAGGTTGTATGTTTCTATCAATTTATTCATTTACTTTAGACTTTCTAGTTCATGTGCATAAAGGTGTTCATAGTAATCTCAATCTTTTATATTTCTGTGATATCAGCTGTAATGTCTCCATTTTCATTTATGATTGAGCTTAATTGAAACGTCAATTGGTTAATCAAGCTAGTGGTTTATGAATTTTGCTTTTAAACCACCGATTTTTTTTTATTTCAATGATCCTTTTTATTTGGAGGGGCTGAATTTCATTTAGTTCTATTCTGATCTTTGTTACTTCTTTTCTTCTTCTAGCTTTGTGTTGGGTTTTTTCTCATTTCTCCAGCTCCTTGAAGTGTGAAGGAATTTAGTGCTGAAATCTTTCCTCTTAGCATTGCTTTGGCTGAATCCCAGAGATTTTAATAACTTGTGTTGCTGTTATTATTCATTGCAACATTTTTTAAATTTTCATCTTGACTTCATTTTTTTTTTCTTTTTTTGAGACAGTCTTGCTCTGTTGCCAGACACCAGGCTGGAGTGCAGTGGCGTGTTCTTGACTCACTGCAACCTCTGCCTCCTGGGTTCAAGTAATTCTCTTGCCTCAGCCTCCTGAGTAGCTGGGACTACAGGCACATACCACCAAGCCCAACTAATTTTTGTATTTTCAGTAAAGACAGGATTTCACCATGTTGGCCAGGATGGTCTCGATCTCTTGACCTCGTGATCCACCCGCCTCGGCCTCCCAAAGTGCTGGGATTACAGGCGTGAGCCACTGTGCCCAGCTTTGATTTCATTGTTGCCCCAAATATTATTCAGGAGCAAACTGTTTAATTTCCATTTATTTGTATGTTTTTAGGGTCCTTCTTGGAATTAATTCCTAGTGTTATTTTGCTTGATTGTAGAATATACTTAATATGATTTCGAAGATTTATAGAGACTCTATTTTGGCCTGTCATGCGGTCTATCTTAGAAAATTTCTATGTGCTGATGATAATAATCTTTATTCTGCAGTTTTGTCATAGAAAGTTATGTAAATGACTGTTGGGTCCATTTGTTCTAGAGCCTACCTTAAGTCCAGTATTTTTTTGTTGACTTTTGTCTTTGGTGATCTGTTTATTACCATCAGTGTAGTGTTGAAGTCCCCCACTTTATTGTTTTGATGTCTGTCTCTTTTCTTATGTCTAGTACTAATTGTTTTATGAACCTAGGAGCTCTGGAGTTAGGGAATACATATTTAGTATTATTATATCATCATGTTAAATTGATTTTTAATTATTATATGATAATAATTGTTGCCTTTTACTATTGTTTCTTTAAAGTCATCTTTAAGAATAGCTACTCGTATTCACTTTTGGATTCTATTTGTATGGAATATTTTTAACCCCTTTACCTAGAGTCTTTAAAAATGTTTACATCTTAAATGGGTATCTTGAAGAAGCAGATACTTGATTTTTGTTTTTTAATTCATTCTGCTAATCCATGTCTTTTAAGTGGATAATTTAGACCATTTATAGTCAACATTAATACTGATATATGAGGTACAGTTACAATCATCATGTTGATTGTTATTTAGTTGCTTTATTTTCTTCATTGTGTTACTAATTTAATATAATAGTAACACAATATAATTTGAGGTGACTGCATCCCCACAAGATGAGTGCCCTCTGGGCTCAGGCTAGCATGAGAGGTAGTGTCAGTCTCGCTCTACACAAAACATCAGCATAATTTCTGTGAGCTTTATGCTTTCAGGTGTCTGTATACTGGTGCACATTCACCTTTGGCTTTAACATTTAGAACTCCATTTAGCATTTCTTGTAAGGTTGTTCTAATGGTGACAAATACTAGCAGCATTTACCCAAGAAGTCTTTATTTCTCCTTCAATTATAACATGTAGTTTTTCTGGGTATAAAACTCTTGACTCACAGTTACTCTGTTTGAGGACACTAAAGATAGGACCCAAAACCTGTCTAGCTCGTAAAGTTTCTGCTAAGAAGTCTGCTGTTAGTCTGATAGAGCATTATTTATAAGGTATCTGACGTTTTTTTCTTACTGCTCTTGTAATTCATTCCTTCATATTGACTTTAAATAACCTGATGTTATCTGCTTTGTTGATGCCATTTGTGCAATGTATTTCCTTGGATTTCTTTGAGTTTTTTGTATTAGCATGTGTGATACTCTAGTAAAACCAAATAATTTTTCATTTTGCTTTATTTTCTCCCTCAGGAAGACCTATGATTCTTAGGTTTGGACATTTTACACAGACTTTCTTGTAGACTTTGTTCACTTCTCTTAATTATTTTTTCTTTATTTTAGTCTGATTGGGTTCATTTGAAAGCCTTATCTTCAATCTTTGGATTTATTTCCTCTACCTGGTTTAGTCTATTATTAAAATTTTCCACCACATTTTGTAATCCCCAATATGTATCTTTCATTTCCAGAAGTTCTGATTTTTCATATTACTGATTTTTCATATTGCTGGGTAGGCAATTCTTATTTTTTTACTATAGTTTTGATTTGACTGGGCTTTTTAAACAAATATATTTTTTTCTTTGAGGATATGACTTTAATTTATACTTTATGTTGACCTAGCTTTGGCTCCAAGTGCTCCATGGCAGAGACTTTATATTACTTCCTTGGTTTAAGATAACATTGTGTGATCACTTTCCCTGATGCTGGTTGTATTAAAAAATGTCCTAGGTGTGTGAGCAGGCTCACTGCCTCTTGTGGGGCTGGAAAGGCAGAGTCTTATTAAGCCTATTTTATCCCTCTGTGATATAATTTTTTTCTAGTTTAATTTTCACTGGGTTAACAAGTTTGGCCTTCCAACTTGTCAACCCAGCAAAAACTAAACTAGAAACCAGTCCATGGTTTAGAAGGAGGTGGCCATGGCTAAAATTTTGTTGTGGCTGAAGCAGGTGGGTATATTCAATACCTCAATGGTGGGAAAAGTTCCCAGCCTTGACAGTGGTGGCTGGGGGAGCACTCAGTAAAATGCATTCAGGTCTTTTTGAGGGGAAGGGAGAATGCCACTTCCTCTCCCCTTTCAGACCAGCAGAAAAGCTCTCTGCCTCCACATTATACACTTGTCTCATTATTCCGACTATTCATATCAGGTAAGTACTTCTTTCCATATGCATGAATGCTGATGTTCTGTGTAGAGTGAGATTATGACTCTACCTCTCATGCAAGCCTGAGACTAGAGGGCACTCATCTTGTGGGGATGCATTCACCTCGAAGTGCTCCAGAAAGGCTCTCTACAGGGGCACCCATGCCATGCTCCTGTGGAAGAAACCACAGCTCTGTGTGTAGTGGTGTGTCAGGAGAAGATAAAGTCTCCTCCAAATTTCTTCATGAGTATTTGGGCTTCCCAACTACTGAGTAGAACTGTAGTCCTTCCTCACTGAGACCATGACTACACTTGTGCCTCTACTGAAAGAAACTTTCCACAAGCAGAAAGTTCTGGGACTCAAGGCCTGCAGTCTGGTTTCTTTTGTGCCACAAGGTACTCCCTTGATGTGGTTCACTCCCTCTTCTCCTAGGAATAGTGGTTTCTGGGGGCCAGACTACTGTGAATCCCACTGCTCCTCTGAGTCTAGGTGCCTGGTAGGGCTTCCACATTCCAAGTGGTGCCAGAGAATATCTACAAGGGATCCAATATTTAAAAGGTACAGGGGGCCGGGCGCGGTGGCTCAAGCCTGTAATCCCAGCACTTTGGGAGGCCGAGGTGGGTGGATCACGAGATCAAGAGATCGAGACCATCCTGGTCAACATGGTGAAACGCCGTCTCTACTAAAAATACAAAAAATTAGCTGGGCATGATGGTGTGTGCCTGTAATCCCAGCTACTCAGGAGGCCGAGGCAGGAGAATTGCCTGAACCCAGGAGGCGGAGGTTGTGGTGAGCCGAGATCGCGCCATTGCACTCCAGCCTGGGTAACATGAGTGAAACTCCGTCTCAAAAAAAAAAAAAAAAAAAAAGGTACAGGGTTGACAGTCCCTGAGTAGAACAATGTCCCACAATGAGAGTAAATGCAGTATGGTGTATGCTACTACAGTTAAGGTCTGGAGGAATGGGAAAGAAACATTGTGTAAGCAAAGGTAATGCCCTCAGGAAGTCCCCAAATTGTAGCCCACTCCAATTCTTCTGCTCACAAGGGCAAAGAAGCTTTCTTTGAGCTTATATTTCAGCAGTCTGCTGTTAGGGCTAGAGAGCCCAAGACAACTCTCACCTATCCTTTCTGTGGATTACTAAGGTTTTTAGGGTTTGATCCCTGCCAGCTTGTTAGTTGTGTGTGTGTGTGTGTGTGTGTGTGTGTGTGTGTGTGTGTTGTAGATTCTTGCAGTGACCTTTTCTGTAGAGTCTAGCACTCTCCTTTTAACAATCCATTTGTACTCCAGTTATTCACCTGTAATTTGACTCTGCCTTCTGAGGAGAATTGGTCACTAGCATCTCTTGTTAGTCAACTGGGGAAGCTCTCTGCTGCCTCAGACTGTGGACAGGTTTGCAGGATGTGCAGTGGCTGGGTTTTGCTCTCAGCTCCAGAAAGAGGCAATGTTGGGTGGAGCTGGATCGAGCCGTCTTGTCCTCTGGTTTCCTCACAGTCAGTGCAAGCACCATCTCTCATGAGGGTGTTAGAGTGGTGATATTAATTATATGATTTTTTTCATTATGAACAACTTTACCATGGTTGTTTTCTCAAATGTCAGCTGTAGTATTAATGTACTTAGCACATGGACAGACTCAAGACCTTCTGATTAGCCAGGGTGATGTAGGCAATGGTGTTAGAACAGGTTGCACAAAAGCTTTCTTCTTCCTGGGAGAATAACTGTGTTATTGTGCCAGCAGATGCTGTAATGGGTTGTGGTGGTTGGCCTTTAGTCATAAAGTGGCACTTGCGGGAAAGAGTCAACTGTTATGGTGACTGTAGGATTTGTGCTTCGCTTACATTACTCAGGGGAAGTATTCCGGTGTCTCAAGGAACTGGGCAGGGCCATGGAACTCCCAAAGATCTCTGTCCATTTTATTTTATTGCCAGAGGAGGTGGAGGGACAAAGCCAGGTGAAGCCTGGGTCAAACAAGTTTATGCTCTGGCTCCCTATGTGTGGGTGCGAGCAGCAGCCCCAGTTGGGATCAGAGGGAGGTTTTCTGGCTGCTGAGGTAATGTTTCAGGGAGGAGCAAGCTACCTCTGCTTCACAGAGATGGGAGAGAGGGTGGCAGGTGGCAATAAGTCCCACCCAACTTCCTCTACAAAGCAGATCTCACACCTGAAGTCTTCTGGGGGGCAATAGCTAACTGGGTCACAAGCAGCCTGTGGTCAGGATGCAAAACTGCCCCAGACCACAAGCCTTCACACCCCAGGTAGAAACCATGGCTTTCAGGCCAAGCCTCTCCTGTTTTGCCTGGAAAGCAGGAGCTCCCAGCTCCTGTGCCCATGATAAGAGCATGGGCACTCCTCCGTTCTGGCCAAGGGGATTTACCTTCACTTGAGATTAGATTGTAAATGTCAATTGGAAGCTTCTTTCTATCTGTGACCACCACCTGAGCGAGCTGGCAGACGTCTCCAAGGTCAGGAATGCCTTTCCTCATTCCCCACTGAGGTCTGGGAGTGCATACAAAGCATTTTCTGAAGCAGCTCCTTCTCATGTGCTCCCAACTGCTCATCAAATCAGCTCTAGTGCTGGGTAGGGTTAAGAAGCTCCCCTGTGACCTGGATTGCCCAGCTCGCAGATGGGAGTGTACATCTCAGAGGCAATCTCTCCTCATTTCATGCCCTGGACAGGAAGTTTCCTGCCTGGCTCACTGCTGCCCATCACATCTTTCAAAGTGTCTGTTGTTTCTTTCAGGTTTCTATTGAGTGTCTATGTTGCTTCTGGCATAAATGTTCACAGTGTGAATCTCTACACACTGTTTTGCTCTTTCTAAGCAGGTGAGGCATGCTAACAAAGCCTCTGGTCCACCGTCTTGGAGTTAAAACAAACAAAAAAAAAAACAAACAAAACGTGCTTTCCTAGCAGTTAGTATAGCAATATCTAGTAAATAGTGTCTGAAAGTTGCTATCACGGAGAACACATTGTCTCTTTTTCTGAAAATATCCATTTAAATTTTGTATGGAACATCAGCAGTAAACAAGTAATTTCTTGGGATGCTTGGGAGAAACTGTAGTCTAACAATCCATTCCTTCATTTTTCTTTATTAACAAAACACAGATTTTTGCCCTGGAGAACAATGAGCTCAACCAAAAATTATTGTTCTTTTATTTTGCTGTCAAAAGAGGGCATGTGATGAATTCCAAATCACAGGGGCAGAATTGGAGAACTATAGCATGTTTCTTAAAAATATTTTAATTTTTCTGGTAAATAAAAAAGATAATTTGGCACCAGCTTTCTTACTGTCTTGAAATAGACAAGTAGACTAAGCTGCTAGCCTTGCTGTCTATTAACCAAGTTTCCTTCATCTAGACAGATATGTAATTGAGATCAGGAATTTGGCTTCCTTTATCCTTCTGTCCTCAGCCAAGTTAATAGATGTTTATTGAACTGAATTGAGGCTTTAGAATTCAGATAATGTGACTGTTTATTTAGGCTTAATACCTAGATAAGAATCTCAGCATACTTTTTTCCAACACTTAAAAATAAATTTAGTGCTTTTTTTGTTTTGTTTTGGTCAAGTTTCTTAGGTAGGAGAGGGACAACAGACAACAGGCAGCAAAATATATTTAAAAATTGTTTAAAAAACAAATTTTTAAATATATTTTTTGGATAGGAACTGACTGATTTTGTCATACATTATTGCTTTTTTCAGATTTTCATACTTTCACACATCAAAGGATGTATATGGCTAGTGGAAGGAAAAAAGGAAAATACAAAGAAAGAAAAGTCAAAAGATAAAGATAACTGCCTAACAAATGTGTATGTCTTATTATAATCTTAATAAAACTTACAATGTAGATGACATGTAATATAGAATTATCATAATGCAATCACTATGATTGAAATACTGATATTTTTGCCTGAGATTATGACTTTTACTTTTTATCTCTTTGTGAGTCTCCACTTCACATATACACAAAATCTCAAAACTTACTCAAACATATCAAAGATATAACTCTGCTGCTACTGCTACTATTTGTAGGTTTACTGTTCATACATTAATTTTTCATCTAGTGTTTCACTTAATCTTGTCAACAAATCAAGTAAAAATGATAAATCTCACAAGTTGAAAAATTAGGAGTAAAAATTATAGGTATTTGTAAATAAGAATTCTGATATTCTAGTTGGACTTTAAAAAACTTCAGAAGATAACTCATAATTTAAATAACACAATAAACTTGTAAAGCTATAAATAGCAACTGAATAAGCAATACTGATATTTTCCAGTGTGTCAAATGATGTGTATGAAAATTAGAGAGGGAGCCCTTTTTAAGTATCAGGAGCAATGCCAGTAACTTTGAAGGAATATGAGTATTGTTTGTGCTACAGAATGTCTGTAATATGCACAAGGGTTGTTTGAGGAGTCAGCATGTTGATGTTTCATTGTAAAACATAGGAATTGAATAGAAAAGAGAAAACTAACTACCTGAATATCACACAAAATCAATCCATATTTTTAAAATGAAAATTATGCTAAGATATATGTGTCCGCTGATGAGCCATGTTTCAGCTATTTATTACACTCTATTTATTGAAGAGTTTGGATAATCCATTGATACTAGCTGGGCATCATTCCAGCAAGAACTTTATTGAAGTAAGCAGCAATAAGAAAAGCCTTCCTGATTAAATCATGGTCATTACTGACATGAAAATATTGGCTTCCAAAAATTAGAACTTGAACCAATACCATCTTGAAGTATTTAGCTGTACTCCTAATCATCCTCTACATCAGGATTGATTTGATTTGTCTTTCCAAAAAAAAAAAAAATCTGTTTTCTCTATTTTAACCAAGGAATAGAAATAAAGACAATATTATACATTTCTACATTGTTTTTGTTAATATATTAATGGAGAACAAGGAAAAAAAATGAAGGAATGATAAAAGAGTCTAACACATGGCTTCTTTCCCATTGTTTTGGTAGTCACAAACCTCAGAGAGCAAACTGATTTTATAATGCTTTTTGGTTTTGTTTCTTTGAGAGCATATATACCCAAGTAAGAATAAACTAAATTCTTTGCTCCAGGACCCATAGTATAACAAAATATTGGTTTTTAAATGTTTATTACACATGAGCTTTTGCACAAGGCATTGTATATGTATTATTTAGTTTGATTGTGCAACTGTGAGATATCATATTTATTTCATAGATGCAGGATCTGAAGCCAGAGGAATTATATGATAGTATACCATAAAGAAATTAAAGCCTACTTTGTCTTTATTTGAAAACTCCTGCTGCCTGAATGATTCTCTAGTCCCAGTGTCACAATTATCTGTTGTCTACCAAAACTACAATCCCAGTTGGCTGAAATCACACTGCCTGCACAGAATGCCAGCACACACTGCCATGTCCTGAACCTCTTTATTATTATTTTTTTTAACAATGCAAATAGAGCTGACCTTTGAAGAATGCAGGTGTTAGAGGTACTGACCTCCTGTGCAGCTGAAAATTTGTGTGTACCTTTTGATTTTCAAATAACTTGTTTACTCATAGCTTACTGTTGACTAGAAACCTTGCCAATAACTCCATCAATTGACACATATTGATATGTTATGCCTGCTTTGGTCTGTATTCTTAAAGTAAACTAGAAAAAAAAGAAGATATCATTAAGAAAATCATAAGAAAGAGAAAATATATTTGTTATTCATTAAGTGGAACTGGATCGTCATAAAGGTCATGCTTTTGTCTTCATGTTGAATAGCCTGAGAAGGGGCAGAAAAACAGTGGTTAAATTTACTGTCTCAGAGGTCACAGAGGCAGAGGAAAATCTACCTATGAGTGGACCCATACAGTTCAGACTCATGTTGTACAAGGGTCAACTACAATTAAAACCTATTCACTGTGTCTCCATCAAAAAAGAGGTAGACTTGGCCAGGCACGGTGGCTTATCCCTATAATCCCAGCACTTTGGGAGGCTGAGGCTGGCAGATCACCTGAGGTCAGGAGTTTGAGACCAGCCTGGCCAATATGGTGAAACGCTGTGTCTACTAAAAATGCAAAAATCAGCTAAGTGTGGTGGCAGGCGCCTGTAATCCCAGCCACTCAAGAGGCTGAGACAGGAGAACCACTTGAGCCCAAGAGACAAAGGCTGCAGTGAGCTGACATCATGCTGCTGCACTCCTGCCTGTGCAATAAAGAGTGAAACTCTGTCTCAAAAAGAAAAATAAAAGAGGTAGACTTTGGGAAAAGTACTAAGGGAACCAGCAGAAATGATTGTCTGAATACTTCACTAATACGTCATTTCCAATGAATGAGATTTTCAAATTTTTACGTATATTAAGAAGGATTACTACCTGTATTAGTTTTCTTTTGCTGTTGTAACAAATTAACATGAACACAGTGGCTTAAAAACAAGACAAATTTATCTTACAGTTCTAGAGGTCAGAAGTTTGAAACAGGCCTTACTGAGCTAAAAATCAAGGTCATTCAGGTCTGTATTTCTTTCTGGAGGCTTTTCAGGTTAAGATGTTTCCTTGCCATTTTCAGCTTCTAGAGGCTGCCAGCATCTCTTGGATTATAGCATCCTTTCATCTTCCAAGTTAGCAATGGGAAGCCATGTCCTTCTCACATCTCACTTTGACATTGACTTTTCTGCCTCCTGCTTCCAAATATAACCACCCTTGTGATCTTGTATTAAGAGGTCAAGTGATTACTTCCTGAAATCTTAATTCTTCTTTGCCATATAACACGATATATTCACAGATTCCGAGGATTAGGATGTAGACCTGTTTTAGGGACCACTACTCTGCCTGCTATATCACCACCTTAAAAAATGGAAAATCAAAAATTGTAGTACAGATAAATAGTCGAATCTTACCAAGACCTCAAATGCTTATGTTCACATTCAGGACACTGCAAATTAGTGAATGATTCTAGAAGGTGCAGAAGAACAAATTAAAAAACAATTTTATATGACTTCTTGTGTTTTTAGAAACAAAATAGAAGTATGGTTCTTAATCCAAGGTCTGAAAATTGTATGACCTTAAGCAAATCTTATGTATATGTAAATGTATATGTCTGCATCTCAAAATCCTCATATTCAAAATAATGGGTTAAAACTAGACAGTCTCTCATGTCATATCAAGAAGATACAGTATTATTTTCTGAAAGGGTTTTAATGAGGACACGAAATTAGGAGAGAACGGTACATATCAATTACTTGAAACAGAGCAGAATCTTACAACAAAACATAGCAGTTAACACTGTTACTTTTAAAAATGTGCAAATCTGACACTAATAGGACAGAAAATAATGCAATTATGAGAAGGGAACCTTATTTTTTCTTAGAGTTTGCAGATAATAAATGATAGCTTTAGAAAGATTTTGATCAAAGTAAATACATAGTACTTTCAGTTTATTTTATATAAATTATTTTTGTTTGACTTATTCATTGTATTGTCAAGAGAAATAAATATTAATTGACATAAAGATGGATAACATAAAAAGCCATTTTTCAGAGTTAAGAAAAATTACATTGAAACATGATTAATAGGCTAGTGAAAGCAGTGGTCTGAATACAAAAATGTATTAATGACATGGAAAAGTGAAACAGTCTCATATTTATAACATTTCAGATCTTGTTAGGATGTGTATTTTATGTTATGTCTCATATTTTAAAACTGAAATACAAATTTAATTCCAATTACTTAAAGTAGAATATAAAATGATATAATACAAAATGATATAAATTAATAAAGTATAAAAGTACTTTCTAATATCAAATATTGCCAATCTTATTTTAAAAATCATATTACTCAAATTTATCCTGTAAATATATATGCACCTTTCTCTTTAACTTAAATAAAAGCATATACATGTGATTCAAGTTTAATTTTGTGAGTGGTGATTTTATAATAGGCCAGAAGGTGTTGAAATACTAAAGAAGATTTCTTATGTCTAGAAAAGGAAAAATAAACTCTAAGGAAAATCAGATGGGGATAAGACAAAAATATAAAACCAGTAAGAAAAAGGGATTCCAAGATTTGTCAGCTTGGACATGTTTATAATCCTCATAGTTTCTTTTTTCTTTATTCATAAGATATATGTATTTCCCCTATTTATCAAACATATGATTCTATAAAAAATGGACTGACAGAATCTAGGAGACTCACATACAAACAGGAAAATGAAAATTGCTCAATGTTAAAAAGAGTAAGAACATTTTAGACAAAGGCTGAAGAAGACTCCCATAGAACATGACTGAACTGACAGTGGGATGGGAGGGATGGGTGGATGGAGTCAGGGATAGTTATGGGTGAAAAGATGTTCTGTTACTGGGAATTTGAGACAGGAGGAATAAGTCAAAAATGCAAAGAATAATTAGTATAATTTAGGCCTGGAATCATTTGGAAATATGGGGAAGGATTGTTCTCACAAAGGACCACATAGAATAATGAGGCTTCAACAGGGCTGTTACTGAGGTAGAAATAGCTTGGAAAGGAAACTGGAAGATAGACAAATTGTCATCTGTGGCTAAAATGTGAACTGATACATAGTTGACATTCAATAACACATTGCCCACCTTTATTTTACACAGCTACATAGTTTATAACACCAAATGACTGGAAATACAAAGATTATATATTCAATCTACCCAAGAACCTTACAACTAAGTTATTTCTGCTAGGAAGGCTATAGCAACACCTAACAATTTAAAGATGATTCAGATCTAATAAGGAGAAATTCTAAATAAAAAAATTACTTATTGGGTTTCTGTCTTGTTAATGGATTATGTTAGGTATTGGAGAAATGAAAGAACACTATAATAGAGTAGTAAAAATTTTCATTTATATCAAGTTTTACATAGCTCAATATCTCTTACACGATGAACATTTAATAAATGTTGATTATTATCATTCTGATTACTAGATAACAAATCATAAAACAGATGTTAGTTTTAATCCTATTTGCCAGATATAATTCCTTCTTCAAGATTTTTAACCTTTTTAAAATCTCAGTTTCCATATTTCTTAAGTAATGAAAAACACCTTTTACACACTTATTGGACAGAATTGTGAAAAAAAAAACTTGAGATCATATAGCTCTCTATATACAGATATGTATACATCTGCATGCCTTTTGTAAACAGTGAAAAATAATACAAATGTATATGCCTAAGTCAAAGGGTTGTCTTCACTGAGATTATAAGCAAAAAATGGGAGCTATAATCCATACACAAGGGCCATGAGAATGCATGCAATATGCATATGATATAATGGCCAAATACAAAAGAGTTTTTTGGTATATAAAAAATATTAATGAAGGATTATAATATAATATTAACATCATTTAACTCAATGGATTTAACAGAATGAATGAGAGGAAACATATACTAAAGGTTAACTAAAGATACTGTGTATAAACGTTCCTTTTACCTAGAACATATAAACAGTTGCTTCCTTGATATTGTACTTAGTCACCGCCAGCCTTCACCCCTGACCTTTTAAAAAATAGATTCTGTTTAAAACCATATTAGGCTGTTAAAGCCTTACATACACTTCAGCACACCCGCATACATTGATAAATAAAATAATTATTTGAAACATTGCAAAGAAAATGTCAAAAGCTGCTGTTGGTCTTTATCCAAGAGTCTAATATTATATATCCTTTGGAAGAGAAAGAAAATGACTTATGGTGGTACAAAGAAAATAATAATAAAATACATATATTTGGTTGAATATAGAATAAACCACAAAGAAGTTAACATTAAATTTTAGGGAAACCACAAAAATGATTAGATTATAGCATTCTGTCCCCGGAGAACTAAAAGAAACTTTGTGACTACTGAAACTAGATCAGGGGAAATGAGAGAGGGTGGATACAATAAAATAATTCTAAACCTAATGGAAAGAGGATAGATGACCTTTTATTTATTTATTTTTTCTATAGCATTCTTGGACACTAAACTGCTCTGAAACAGTAACATTTTTCTGAATTAACTGTAAATCAGAAACATATGTATTCAAGTTTTAAATTCTGAAAATGATTCTGTACACCCTCATTAGATGGGGAAAAGTATTTGTTAAATTCCAGATATTTTCAATTTACCAAGCCACGTACAAAGGTCATATTAATAAGGATAGGTATAGTTGATTAAAAACAAAATTAAAAGCAACAAATAAATGCAATGAGGCATCTGAGGATGTGTCTCTCTAAATAGTTTATTTGTGCCTTAACCAGTCATCTCCTTTGAGCTAAATATACTACAGGTTAACAGAAAGTACTTTTGACACAGAATGCCCCGTGTTGATTTCCAGGATTCTGTTGTGGCCTTTCTTCAGCAGATTCCTGCTGGACTTAACAGGAAAACCACTCTGATACATAATTCAATGGAAACCCCAATATAACTTTTCAAATTTACAACTGACAACTGGGAAGATGAAAAATGACATTCTATCTTTCTTCCTGGAATTTCAACCATCATGAATAATTTTTTTCTGTCCAAAGGGCATACTCTGCATCAGTAGCCATATCACTAGGAGAATCAACCAAGAATGATCCAAGTATTTTTTCCCCACCATTTTCTCTTTTTACTCATTATGATTATTGTATTACATATGTTTTTTATTTTTATAGATTCAGAGGATACAAGTGCAGTTTTGATACATGGATTTATTGAATAGTGGTAAAGATTCAGCTTCTAGCATCACCATCACTAAAGTAGTGTGCATTGTCTCATTAGGTAATTTCTCACCCCTCACCTACAATCTCACCTTTCCAAGTTTCCAATGTTTATTTTTCTACTCTCTATGTCCCTCAGATAATAAAAGAAGTAGGGTATAGGTATAGCTACTATTGGCTTTTCATCACATTTTCCACCCTAAAAGGAAATATTCCTTCTGGATATTAAGATTAAGCCCTTTTGTGTCACAAAAGGCAGTATGATG
The DNA here is from genome assembly GCF_001604975.1 of Cebus imitator. Classification (NCBI taxonomy): domain Eukaryota; kingdom Metazoa; phylum Chordata; class Mammalia; order Primates; family Cebidae; genus Cebus; species Cebus imitator. Next base: position 1,536,141 of record NW_016107341.1, read on the forward strand.
ATGTTTCTTAAAGCAATTTTTAGTCTTAATCTAATTTGACCTGATTTGATACTTTAATTTGAAGTAAAAACAAACCAAAAAAAAAAAAAACCCAATATGTTTTTCAGGTACATTGTCATGATATATAGTTAAGGATTTCCCTTAAAAAATCATAATTTTCTTTCACAAAAGGATTTAGATACCATTTATTTAGTAAAATGAACAAATCGATATTCCCAAAGCAGCACTGCTGAAAATTTCATAATGCCTATATACATAAAATTTCAAAATACCTAATTACAACAAAATGCAATTTTCTATCATAGTATTATTCGATCCAATTTAGATATTTATTAAAATTTATTCAAATCTTGATTAATCTGAAATGTGTAAAAAACTTTGTACTGTCTCTGTAACTTAATTACAACATTTTCCCTGAGATAAAATGAAATGTGTGAGAGATTTATGCTGATTATACCTTATGTTTGCTTGATAAACTTCTTAATTCTAAAATAACTGAAACTTTTTCAGGATTAAGAAGGATATCAGGGTTTCAACTCTTGCCAATTATTATTTTATATTTTTGAAAGTAAAATATTTACAAATAAAATCATTTGAAAATATGTTAAGTAGTGTTATTTGCTTGACTTTTGTTTAATCTGGTATTTATGTTGAAATATATACTAAGCCTGTATATGTATTTATCGATGCATTATAATACATTAACATCTACAGTAGAAACATCTTTTGTTATATATATATATATATATATATATATATATATTATATGTATATATTCAATGTATATAGTATAAACATATGTTTATATAATATATGTTTTGAACCATTCAAGGGATAAAAAATGCAAGGATCTTTGATAATTGGTTTTAGGCTTTGGAGATGTAATTAATTACAGGTTGGAGCTGATGTCACACACTGATATGTTTAACTTAACATTTTTTGATCAGTTAACTGTAGCTTTAAAAATATGAAATCAGAGACACTTAAAAATTTTCTTTTTAACTGCATTTTCCAATTTACAGAGAAAAATTAGTCCATCTTAAGTCACAGTACATGAGGGTGTTTTAGGAAGAAAAGAGAAAAAAGAGTTTATAATGTTTGGAAATGTCATAGAAGTTTTGTGTCCAACATTTTATTTTACTTATCAACCTTAGTCCAACACAAACTAACTACAGGAAGATTAAATCAATGATTTTCAACCAATTGAATTCCAAGTTTGCAAAAAATAAGAACTGATAATAATGAGGATCATATTTTGGTGTCTCCCCCTCCCATATAGGTCCATCAGGGGGAAAGCTATAAAAATAAATAGTGGTCCATCCAAAAGGCAGAAGCACAAACATCACTGGCTTTGTGGTATTATTCCCTGAATGGCTTAAGTTATGTTTTGAAGAGTATTTTTGTAGGCTAAATTACAGAATCATGGAATCATGATGTTTTAGAACTAGAAAAAGTGTTAGTGACATTTAGATATTTAGGGTGACATTTAGTAAACTTTCCTTTGAATGTTCAAAATAATATGCAGAAGATCAAGTGTAGCTTCCTAAGAACCTCCTGTCCTCAAAGTTGGCTTTCTATATTTATTGGACTGCTGGGTAAAATTTTCCTTATAGCTTCACCATATTGTGTTCTCATTTAGTGATGATAAAGTTGGTTTCTGTCGGATTATATTCAAGGAAATTTGTGTATGGATATAAAAGGATTTCATTGGCATCCTTATCTAATCATATAGCAGAACCCCAGAAAATATTACCAGGATAAATATTCAGTGTGTAAGAAGGCATGCTACTAACTAAACTCTGCATCATGTAGCAGAAAATTTAAGCCTAGTTTATCATCTCTAAAGTTAGGTTACATTGTATTAACAGATTAGAATTTAGGGGGGATAAAGTTGATGTCCTATGCTTCAGTAACTTATACAGAGCCTAGCATTATTCATAGTAAGGAACTAATATTTACATATTTTTAAATTTTTAAAAATTTTAGGTGATACCTGTTTCAAAAAAATATCAAAACAAAATAAACCTTTTAGAGTATCAGAGGGATATCCACAGCTTCCCATTTATTTTATTAATATTATTAGATAATAAGTATGCCTAGATTTTCTAATTTAAGCGTCAGAGAAACAAACTTTATAGGTGAAGAGAGGAGATGACTTAGAGAGGTCTAATAATTCATTTCAAATGAATGATAATAATTCTTGTTACAATTATTTTTAATAATATAGCCATTCTAATTCTTATATCAAAGGGAAAATATTAAACTTAAATATTCCATGTAATTCTAATCAAAGAGGAAAACACATCAAAATCATTTTTCTCAGATATCTTTTCTTCATCCTTACTCAGGATTTCTTTATATTAAAAAAAAAAAAAAGAAAACAACAACATAGAATTCCTTGGAATAATTAATGCCTGGAAAGCATGCTTCCTTGAATGAGATTGACTCAGTTTCTCTTCATTCTGCATTCTTCTCCATCTACCCCGAGCTTAGTGTATAAGTGGTCATGATGATAACCCATGGAGAGAGACATGCTTGCCTAGTCTATGGACTCATCTGTGCCCATATATTCCCGTAATGTTACCTCTTTGTACCTTTTCCCAACTCTAATTTTTAACTACACACAGATTTGATAATTGATTTCAAAGTGTCTCAACATTTTACAGTTTCTACTCGTTATATGATGACTTTTACTTTTCATGCATTCTATTAAACAGTTACAATTACTCTCTTAAATTTATTTTATTTAAACTGAGAACCACCACAAAAACAACTTTTATTTTATGGATTAGCACAAATTTAAACTAGACTTACCAACAGTTGATTTTAAAAATCCATTTTCTTTATTTTCTCTTCCAGTCAGATTTTTCTTCAACGCTGTGGGAGTTTCTAAGGTCACTGGATACCTTTATCTTTATTAGGTGTCCTGAATCTTTCATTAGAAAAAAAATAAGTGCTCCACTGAAAATAAATCGAAATACTGGGTGGGCTTGTGAAGTTCCAAAATTATTTTTAAGTCATATTTAGGTGCCAAAATTGATATAACTTATCCACTTACATTTCCAAAGAAATTTTCAATTATTTGAATATGGCTTTTAAAAGCAAACCAGGACATGACTCCTCTCTACATTTAGCAATTTTTAAATATTTTGTACCTTTGGCTATTTTTTAACTTGGCTGAATAAAAACTGCAGATAGCATAGCAGACAATTAGAGAGATGTTAATAACCTAATGTAAGAATTGATTCCATCTGAGCCTACTGCTACTCTAGTGTGTAACCTCTATGCCTTATGGTTAATGTAGAACTCACGAGCAGTAATCTACAAAACTGACTCAAATTTTAATATATCTCAACATTGTATTTAATAAGCTATATTTTACTAAGTAAATGCACAACATTCTTAATCTGCATTCATTACATCCAATTATCTAATACATCTTATAATGAGATCCATTATAATGGTTAAAATGGTTTCATATGAAGAGAGAGAAAAGGAAGAAACAATAAGAATATAAAGTTTTATAAGACAAAATTTTGCTTGCTGTTTAAATAACCCTTTATCTCAACTCCAGAGTTGTTATATTTTATACATTTGCTAATATATTTAACTTAATTTTGGCAAGTTTTAACTCTGCTTTCAAAATGCAACTGATATAGAGCCTATTTCTTAGCAAAATTTTTTCTAAGAATTTTGCTATTGGGTTTGTTACCCAATAGAGTGATTCACTCTTTCTTCTGTTCTGTGTGTGACACAATAAATTTTCAGCTGGCAATCACACCTTGTTGTTTTGTAATTTTAAGTCTTTATGTCAGCCTTCCCTCTTAAAATGAATTTGTAAGCAAAAGGTCACTTTTGTCTCACCTTTTCATATTCTCTTCTTGACACTTTTTCTAAGATGTAGAAGATGAACTAAAATATAAGTTTCTACTAAGAGAAGCTACATTAGCACACAACAATAAGTGTTTGTTCTGCAATGCATCATGATTACCTAGAAGACTACCTGGAAACACATAGGAAACACTCAATAAAAGTATTCATTATATATATTAAGTTTTACTAAATTAATTCAAATTACTTTCCCAATGCGTCTAATCATGAAAATTATTTGCCTTTATATTAGTTACTGTGAATTTCATAGTGTATAATATATTTTACAACTTTGACAAGTTTATACCTGAATACACATTTCAGTAATCAAGATAACAGAAAAAATTCTCTGTAAAGTCAAATTGTAACCCTGCCTGCCCTTCTGATGCAATTACCATCTAACACATGTGCATTAGAGCTTCCTAGCCTGGACCTCTCATCAGAAGCTTTAAGCAAACTGTCTGAATCTTAACACTGAAAATGAGGTGGAAACTTTGCTGTACAGTCTTACTCATGATATTTCTGGCACTTTTTAAGTCATTTCATGCCAAATAATTGCAAGAGGCAACATTAGATTTCAAAATACTGTTTCCTGTCAGAAACAGGAAGATAAGTGAACATGATGAAACTCTCACAGGTTAACAATAATTACAACATATTTTCAAATCCTCTGTTTGCCAGTCTCCTGTTTCCAGTCTTTAATTTTAATTGCTCCATTCACATTGAATTAAATGTGAACTAGTAAAATTTAGTGTATTACTTACTTTTAAAAGCACTGGACTGTGAAAATCAAGAGACCCAGATTCATATACCAACTGAATCATTAACAAACTGTGTGTCTTTGGCAAATCATCTCTGTTTTCTTATTCTTGGAATACCAAACTGAGAAAACAGGAGATTGAGTTTATAGTGTTTGAAGTCCCTTCAAGCTCTAAAATTTTAAGTTTTCTTTCTTTTTTTTTTTTAGACAGGGTCTTCTCCTATCACCAGGCTATTGTGCAGTGGTGGGATCACAGCTCTCTGAAGTCTCCATCCTCCCATTTCAGCCCCCGAGTAGCCGAGACCATAGGTATGCACCACCATGCCAGGCTATGTTTTTTTTTTTTTTTTTTTTTTTTTGAGATGGAGTCTTGCTCAGTCACCCGGGCTGGCGTGCAGTGGAGCAATCTCCACTCACTGCAGTCCCCTCCTCCTGGGTTCAAACAATTCTCCTGCCTCAGCCTCCCAGTAGCTGGGACTACAGGTATGCCACCACACCCAGCTAATTTTTATATTTTCAGTAGAGACAGGATTTCACCATGTTGGCCAGGATGATCTTGATTTCCTGACCTCTTGATCTGCCTGCATCAGCCTCCCAAAGTGCTGGGATTACAGGCGTGAGTCACTGTTCCTACAAAATTTTGTAGAGGTGGAATCTCACTATGTTGCTCAGACTGATCTCAAACTCCTGGGCTCAAGCAATCCTCCTGCCTTGGCCTACCAAAGTGCTAAGATTACAGGCCTGAGCCACCATCCTCAGACCAAGATTATTTTAATTTATTCCCAGACACTGGTATTTCCAAATTTTCATGCATATCATTGTACTTCTTTAAATTTCCTTAGTGTAGAATATCCTCCACCCTTTCCTTGCCTTTTCAAATCATGGTGAGTTTGCAAGACTAAACCTACTTCAAATTTTTAACAGGAAACCTTCCCTGATTGCTCATTTTCTCATTGTTTTTCCCTTCCTCTGATCTCTCACTTTGTTCATTGGGGAGTATAATATAGCCCTATTAATATACTATTTTGTCAGATGTGTTAGTTTTTGATATTCAACTACAGTTATCCATACATGTTAGTCTTATATTTCTAGTAGATTGACATCTTCTTATAAGCGAGATAAGAGCTAGCAGCTTTGACATTTAGTAATGTTCCACTTATTTGTGAGCTTTTTTTAAAAAAAAAAAATTTAAGAAGCACTTTATTGACTACCTGCTTACTTGATTTTAGAAGAAAACAAAGCTTGTATAATTACACAAGTAGGATTTTTTTTTTGCATAAGACATTAAACAAGATATGAATAAGTTTCCCATTTTACTGGAAGTGTTGTTGTTTCTAGAGTCTTTCACTCTCTGATCCATACATCTTTGATATTCCTGAGAATTGATTTTGTCTATGGAGTCAAAAAAGGCCTTTGATTAGACCTCTGTGTGTGTTCAAGTAGTGGGAAAAGATGCCGTTCCACATGACTGATTTCAACTAAAATATTTTCTTGTCTGGTCTAAGGAATAAAACAGAATTCTGATTTTAAAAAAACAAACAAACAAACAAACAAACAAAAAACCCAAGTTTAGTACCAGGAATTCCATGGATAACAGAAGTAATAATTAATATATCTGTACTCAGTTTTCCTATTACGTATATAATCCAATGTTATTCTCCTGATTAGTTTAACAGATCAGATATATATAAAGTGAGAAAATGTTTTAAAAGCTTTGAAATATATAAACAACATACAAATGTTAGCATACTGCTATTTTCTATTTGTTTCTTTTTCATCATCAATTTATGCCTTTCTTATCAATTACATTTATTGGGATTCTTTTTGAATTTTTCATAAAACTCCAACAGAAAAACTGATACATGAAACGGGGACTCTGCTTTCTGCAGCATTTTCAAATAGCCAGAAGCAATGAATGTGAGACCCGTCTAAATTACTAGCATGGAAAATAACTTAGATTTATAATTTTTTTTTCTATTTTCTGATAAATTTCCTATACAAAATGTCTTTAATATAGTGTACTTTTTATTTGCTGCACATAAAACATATGATTCTTATATGATGAAAAAATTTGCTGAAGATTGATTGTGCCTGTAGATTGAGCCAATGGCTAATTTGTGTTCTTATTGAGTTCCTTGGTGTCACAGGAGACTGTTAAAACATCTTGCAGAGTTCACTAGTGTGTGTTTCATTAATATTGCAGTTCTATATTAAGATAAATTAATTTACAAGAAAACACTAAAACCTTATAAAAGAAGACCACAGTTATACGGTTTTCTGATATACATTAAATGTTGACAGATAACAAATGAATTGTCTGGGTTTTCTCCTGGGAAATTATATTATCTCTTCTAATTTGTTCAGATTTAATGAGAATTTTTTACATTGTTAAATAATTCTTTTTATATCCTTTTCCTGCTTTTTTCTTTTGATTTAACAACTACATGTATTAAAGGTTAATTTTAATTTACTAAAATACATTTATTATGCCATTTAATCTTTAAATAAATCTATGAGATATGTAACATTACTATCTTTATTTAAATAAAGACAAAATTAAGTTTTAGATAGATGAAGTAACACGTCTAAATCCAGATAGCCAGTTAATGACTAAGTTGATAATAAAATCCAAGTCTTTCTGAATCCACATTAGATGATCTTAACCCTAATCTAGTCTTAGTCTCTCTACCATTATATGGCTTACTGGTTTTTTAATTCCTATTCCCAGAAGAAGTCCATAGTCATTTACATTTAGAAACCTTTTTTACATTTAAAATTTACAATCAGAGTAAATAATTTAACTTGTCTTACTACATTTGCCATTATGTAAACATTTAAGCTATATTACATAATATTATATATAAGATGTTTTAACAAAAATGATTATAATAAAATAATAGAATAGGCATTTATTTTATATCACACATAATATGTAAACTAGATTGGTTGATTTTCAGTAAAAGACCTGTATTTGTTTGTTTAAACAAACTTCTTTATTAGTTAAGGTCATGAGAAACAAGAAAAGACTGAGAAATGGTTCCATATCTGAGGAGACTAAGGAGAGATGAAGACTAAATGTAGTATGGTGTGCTGGACTGGATCATGAAACAGAAAAAATGACATTAGTGGATAAACTTATAAAAATCAAATAAAGTCTTTAGTTAACAGAGTCTTAGTTTTGACTAAAGCACCACGGTACTTACTCTGCTAACATTAGGGAAAGCTGAATGGAAAGTGTACAGAACTCCTTCGATTATTTTTGCAAAGGTTTTGTAAATTTTAAACTATTCAAAATAAAAAGTTTAAAGTAAGAAAAGATTTATTGAGTATCAATCTTGTGCTAAAGTGTGCTAAGGAGTAGTCAGGAGGGAAAAATCCTTCTGAAAGAAAGATAGCTTCTATCCTAGATGAGTTCACAATCTAATTAGATTAGCAGTTCAGACTGTAAACCAGTATGACCTTCATGTGTATGAATATGAGCAGAGGGCAGATGGGCACCAAAAAAAGGAAACCGACTCTACTTGGCTAAGAAAAAGGAGAGTACTTAGGGATTCAGGAAATACTTCACAAATTCATTATATTATCTTGATTTTCAGTGTGAGGCAATAAAAATGAATGCTATTTGTAGACATATATCCCATATTATTATACAGATAATGTTGAAACAATTATACATCACTAATCTTAAAAAATATTTTAAATTTATATATATTTTGTTATATTATCTAAAATAATTTTATATTAAATTAAAATTATATTTTTCTTTACGAATAACAGGTAAGGTTTTAGATAGGTTGATAGATAAATACATGTAGGTATGTTTTTTCTTAATTATACTAAATGTTATTGCAGTAGTGGTATGTAATTTGGTTTATCTATATTCTAGACAAATGGTTTTGAATTAGCAAGAGACTCAAGAATAACCATAATATTTTAAACATTTCCATTGAAATCGACAGTATATAGGTAATAATCTCTATCACAATATACTTCTATGTACTCTCGTGGTTAAATTTGTAGAAATGCTCACTTTTAGAAACAAATGCTTATACCCAGAGTGTGGTTAGGCCTATATAAAATGGTATATATCATATTTCAAGTTGGCAACTTTATTCTAATTTGTTCCTCAATTATATTCAATTACATTTTACTATATTTAGAAGGATTATGAAAACTAATTTGATGATTGCATTTGATAAGAGGCTTATGTTAATATTCACAAGCATAGTATACCTTAGAGAATAATTATAAATCAGTATTAGGATCTTCTTTTGTAGGAAATCATTTGGAAACCTATTAATGGTTCTGCAGACCAATGAAATACTGTGAATGTCAGTGTATGTTTTGATACTGTAAATTCTTCATTGGAAGGCTTTATGAATCTTTAGCTATATTTTAGCTAACATCCTACAGTCCATTTTCTATCAGTAAAATGCCTAAGAGTTTCCACTTGAGTTTCAAGAAATCCAGATGGACCACATTATCATTTGGCTTCTTCAAGCAGTATGAAAACATGACCTTGTTTTTCACAAAAGTACTCAATTTTATGTTAGTGTTAAGTGCTGCAATATCTCTAAGCTTTTAACTTAATTCAACCTGTTCAAAACAGAATATTTTATTTTGCTGTCAAATGAAAATTTAGCTCCTGATAATACTGGCCAATTTTCAATAAGTAATGGAATCTAACATAAATATACAATCAACAGCTACCATCATGTTGCCATTTTACATATATATATATATATATATATATATATATATATATATATATAAATGTTCACCCTTTTGATACACCAACAGAACTATATGAACTTTTGTCTGCTTTTCTGGAAGTAGTAATAAATTTGACTCAATCAGTCGCATTTTCTTTTCTAGTTTTTCATGGGACTTATGTTTTACATTTGCATTTTTGTTGTCACAGTTTTCAGATACAGTAAATCCCATTATATTGAAGTCATAAAGTTTGTTTTCAGTTCCCCACCGTTTACTTTCGTAAATTTCACCTCTCTTGCTTACTCAAATTTTAGGTATTCTTTCAAGAAATGCTCTCAGATAAGAGCTGATGATCTCCTTTATATTTCAGCTAACAAACAAAAACACTCATAGCAACTTTTCCACTGGAATTTATTTTTTGGCAGTTGAAAACCCTATTCAAGGAAAGGATATACAAAGGAAATTATGTAATGTAGGGTACAAATAGGACTTGTGTGAATTCTGCTTGGAAGGGAGGATGAAGATTTAATTACCCTAATATACACAATATGTAGGAAACTTATGTCCAAATTTGCTTGGGACAGATCTAGACCAGGTCTGCTACTCTGGTACAGTTAGGAATAATAGTCTCATTTCTTTCTCAAAACTGTCCCAATTTGATTATTGAATTGTATGGTTACTTAGCCATATGAAAGTCTGTCCACAAAGAGACCCAGATTTTGCCCATAATTAGATATTTGGTAAGTGATAATTATGTGTATAAATTGATAGACTAATTGATGTTCATACATTTTGAGTTCTTTTAAGCTATTTAATAAACCTATAATTATTAATATTGGATTACAGTAATTTTTTTGTTTTTTAAAACTTTTCTTTTATTGACCTAAGTGTTACAAAGAGTAGATTCAATGTAATAGACAGAAAACGTAGTCAGCGTAAATTTTCTGTTAACAAATCTAATATCTGATATCTGTTTCAAATCTTTATAGGTGTGATGAGCATAGAGATGATTGCCAAAAAGACTGTATTTGGCTCAAGATCTAAGACCTAAAAATTGCAGGTGTTCCAACAAGACAAAAAAAATATTTTCTGCTCCAGAAAAATTGATTTATATCACATTTGTCATTACTTAAAGATGTATTTTTACAAAGCATAGTTGGAAGCATATATACCCAATTAATGAAATCCTTGAGGAGTGGAATGGTTCAGAAATTCTGTAATGTGATATGCTTTTGAAACACATGCTATTAGGTCACTGGTTCTCATTACATTTACAACACAGGTCATGTTTTTGCTAAAAATCCATGACATACCCACCGTGCCAGCAGCTGACAATCTCCAAAGGCAGCTTAGACATCAGAATGGGAGTAGAAAGATTATCTTGTTACATACTTTATTTAATTAGGTCAAACATTTTGCAATAGTCTAGAGCATGATTTCAGGGTATTTCTGCGGTATCTTCTTTCTGAGTTTTTCTCAGTTTTCAGATATTACTTTTTAGAATATATATGACTAATGTAATATATATTTGTAAATTGGATTTTAAAATCAGAGAAAGATTTACTAAATTTTTGTTTATTTGATAAAATGAGTACCTAAAATATCACAATAATTTTATAGAAATGAATACATTGTTAAATAGAGTAAGGTGATTACAAAGATATATATTATTATTTAGAGCCACATTAGTAATAAATATACCTCAATATAATTTCTTAATTATGAAAGTAAAAAATTAGCAATAGATTTTTCTATCTGTTGCTGATAACTTATTATAAATATGTCTAGTCATAGGCAGCAAAATAAAAGCCCTTGAGCCATCCTTAATTATTTGTTAAATATTGAGTAATTGAGTATATATTTTAAAATGGAACATTTTATATAAATATATAAATTTTTAGTATTTAAAAGAATCTACATTCCTCTTTAGAAATGATGTGCTTTCTTCAATTTGAAATAGTTCTTTACACTTCTCATCATTCTTACTTTGATCTTTCTCATTTCTGTAGAGTTTATCTGCCTATGCTGGATAGGCTAAGCTGGTATTCAACATATTATCCTTTTTTTTTTTTTCCTATACAGGCTGGAAGAGTTTGGAAAAATTGCTTTCTCACACTTTCTTGAAATGAGAGACACTAGAAAATTTAAAATCTACTTTTCCAAGTTTCTTAGAACTAAAGTTCTAGATGTGACTTTGGTGCTAGCAATTGACAAACTCAGTTGAGATAGAAGACAGAGAAGTGTTTCTGTTTTGAAGAGTATCCTGGAGATTTGGGTGTTTATTAACAGTTACACTGGTGGACACAGCATTTTGACTAGTATAGTAACCTGCTGTTAAGAGACGGGTGTACTAACATAAGTGTTAGCAACTGATGTTTCCTGAGCTCTGGATTGAGATGTGAAGTGACAATTGCAATAACAATCCCTTGATCTAGCAGCTCCAATCATCCTCCAACAGAATAAGAGAGAATCTAATCCTGAAATCAATCTTTTCTCACTTGAAATAACTGGAAAGGTTTCTATTTTCTTTTCAGGTATTGTTCTTTTAGCAATCTGTATTGAAAGAACAAGTCACTTTAGCTGATCATTATTTTGAAAGAATTACTAGAATTGCCACTCTTAGTTATATAGATGTAAATTAAACTGACACTGATTATCACATAAAAAAGATGTAACAGAATATTTAGGTAATTAAGTGTTTTCCAATACCCAATATTAGGCAAACATAAATGCCCTTGGGTTGTAGGTTAATTATTTGAAAAATCAAGATTATTTGAGGGAGAGAATATCAAGGCTTTATTCTTCGTCCTTTTTAGCTTCATAACAGCAGAAACTCCATAATGGGTCCATATATTCCCAACTGATATATGCTTGTAAGAAAGGATGTCAAGGGCCATCTTTACCCAAAAAAAGTGAAGCTCACTGAGATGGAATAAAAAGTCTGGATTCATGATTTAACTTATCAATAGGAAGGCTCATTCTGAAACAAAGTGTTTGACATTGGATATCTGTACTCCAAATCAAAAATAGTCATTCTAACATGGCATGCATGTTTTGAGAGCAATGACTAAGAATATAGGGTTAAATTGAGCAGTATAAGATTCCACTTCAACTAATGGTATTTGACTACAAAGGCTTTTATTTATTGGCCAATTCCATGAAGACAGAAAGAGAGATACTAATTTTCTGCTAATCTAGCTAGCTGTTATTGGAGCCAGTTTTCCTATGACAGTATTCAAACCTAAAATGGTTGGAGAGATTCCTACTGGTTCCATTATGCCTTTACCTGGAGGCCCAGAATAATTATTCTCTCTCTTCTCCTTCAAGCTCTTGTCTTTCAGCGATTTAACTGATTCAGTTAAATACTTAGTTAAATACTTATATTGCTAGCACTCTAGTTTCAACCTGTGTGACTTATCTCAAACCACAGGAGGAGCCCCATATTGGACTGCTACCTCCAATTTCTCTTCAGTACCAAATACCTCTGGCAGATTAATCATCACCCTGCTCATGAACTTCAGAGAGTTTCTGTCATCTTAGAACATGAGCTCTGTTACACTTTTGAATGTTGGATATATGTGTTTATGAATAAAACATACACAACTTAAAATATGTATATCAAAAGCAATTTCTCCAAAAGAATTATTGATAAAAGAATTCATTTCATTTCCAGTATAGTGGAAACAGTAACCAGTGATTTGCCTCTATAGTGATATTAATAGAAGGTGAAGCAAAAAGCTCGTCACTCTACAAAGAGAAAAAGTTACTCTCATATGTGGTATAGTCAGGAGATAAAAAGCTGCTACCTGTTAGTCCCATAGAAAGAAGGTCATCAAGCCAACCACTCTCTGGTTCTACAAGCCCGGAGAAAAGTCAATATTCCAAGTGAAGATCTTTTTTTGTGATTTCCACACATCTATGCTTGTAGTAAAGAAGGGGTTTCTCTGACATAAAAGTCAACATCACACATGGCAAACAGAGCAAACTTATAATTGTAGTAGAGATGCACATAGAACACCATAAATGCAACAAAAATATGCATTTTTACCCATTTCTATGGGTAAAAAATATTTTATTTCCTGCTCCCATTAGGGACCTACAATGTTTATTGATGTTGGGGTGCTATGATGGCACTGCCTGGTGGCACTCCTAACAAACTGTGGCAACATTATTTTGTTAAGTTATGTTCCTATGATGACTTGTGTTTTAAATACTAAACACACAATAGGGCACACTGACATAAAGCAAAATTTCACATCAAATTTGTACATGAGAATTGGAAAATCTAATTTCTTTCTTTCTACTTTTTATCTTCAAAACTTACAAGCTGTTTCTTATATAGTCAATACAGTTAACTGCCTCAGAACATTTGGTAATGATCATATTCAAACATCAAATCCACACTTATTCTATCTGAAGACATAATCACCTACTCTATGCCATTATGTGATTCTGTAGAGGCACGATTAATGCAAACTTCCTCTATTATCAAAAAGTTCACATTCTAAATAGGAGAAGAGAGATAAATGTAAGCACACAATTGCAACACAATATAACACATGCATAACTATACAATACAACATAATACATGCATAACCAGACAAATAAATGCATAACGATTGGGTTATGATTAAATTGTTGAGGCAGGTCAGCAAGAATGGCAGACAATATTTGATATGCTAATTCATTGTATTTCTTGCAGTTAGTTTGAGATTATATTACTATGCCTACCTGCAGATTCCCCTTCTCTCCCTTTTTCCTTTGGTAATTGTCTCATGAAGGCTGGAGAGCCACATTACAGTGGTAGCCTGGAACTCTGAGTCAGCTTGAAGAAGTGGTCTGGGTGAGAATAAGAATTAAATGTTCTAAAATGGCCACACTGACCAAAGTAATTTATAGATTCAACACTATCCCCATCAAGCTACCAGTGACCTTCTTCACAGAACTGGAGAAAACCACTTTAAGCTTCATATGAAATCAAAAGAGAGCCCACATAGCCAAGACAATCCTAAGCAAAAAGAACAAAGCCAGAGGCATCATGCTGCCCGACATCAAACTATACTACAAAGCTACAGCAATCAAAACAGCATGGTACTATTACCAAAACAGAGATATAGATCAATGGAACAGAACAGAGGCCTTCGAAGCAACACCACACATCTATAACCATCTGATCTTTGACAAACCTGACAAAAACTAGCAATGGGGAAAGGATCCCCTGTTTAACAAATGGTGTTGGGAAAACTGGCTAGCAATGTGCAGAAAGCAGAAACTGGACCCCTTCCTGTCACCTGACACTAAAATAAACTCCAGAAGGATTAAAGATTTAAACATAATACCTAACACCATAAAAACCCTGGAAGAAAACCTAGGCAAAACCATTCAGTATATAGGCATAGACAAGGACTTCATGATTAAAATACCAAAAGCAATGGCAGCAAAAGCCATAATAGACAAATGGGATCTAATTAAGCTTCAGAGCTTCTGCACAAGAAAAGAAACAATCATTAGAGTGAACTGGCAACCAATAGAATGGTAAAAAAAATTTTGCAATCTACTCATCTGACAAAGGGCTAATATGCAGAATCTACAAAGAACTAAAACAGATTTGCAAGAAAAAAAAATCCATTCAAAAGTAGGCAAAGGATATGAACAGACACTTCTCAAAAGAAGACATATGAGGTCAGCAAACATATGAAAAAATGCTCCTCATCACTGGTTATTAGAGGAACGCAAATCAAAACCACATTGAGATACCATCTCAGGCCAGTTAGAATGGCGATCATTAAAAAATCTGGAGACAGCAGATGCTGGAGAGGATGTGGAGAAATAGGAACACTTTTATACTGTTGGTGTGAGTGTAAATTAGTTCAACCATTATGGAAGACAGTGTGACAATTCCTCAAGGATCTAGAAATAGAAATTCCATTTGACCCAGCAATCCCATTACTAGGTGTATACCCAAAGGATTATAAATCCTTCTACTCTAAAGACACATGCACACATATGCTCATCACAGCACTATTTACAATAGCAAAGACCTGGAACCAACCCAAATGCCCATCAATGATAGACTGGACAAAGAAAATGTGGCACATATACACCATGGAATACCACAAAGCCATAAAAATCTATGACTTTGTGTCCTTTGTAGAGACTTTGATGACTCTAGAAATCATCATTCTCAGCAAACTGACACAAGAACAGAAAATCTAACACCGCATGTTCTCACTCATAGGCGAGTTTTGAACAGTGAGAACATGTGGACACAGGGAAGGGGAGCATCACACACTGGGATCAGTTGTGGGGGTCCTAGGAGAGGGACATCTGGGAGTTGGGAGGGTGGGGAGGGATAACTTGGGGAGGAATGCCAAATATAGATGATGGGGGAATGAAGGCAGCAAACCACCTTGCCACGTATGTACCTATGCAAAAACCCTGCATGATCTGCCCATGTACCCCAGAACCTAAAGTACAATAAAAAAAAAAGAAAAAAAAATTGAAAGTTAATTACAAAAACAACAACAACAAAAAGAAACATTGTTTTGTTATGCCACTGTGGTTTTTGTGTTTCTGTAGTAGCAGCTAACATGTACCACCTTGGGTATGTCAGAAATAGTTTAGATGTTCATCTTAATTAAATATTACAGCTGATTTCTGGGTATATAAAAGTTTACATTTTAGCAGGTGAATCATAGACTATAAAACTAAGCAGTACTGTCATCAAAAATAGTAAACATATTCAAAGGCATGAAATTATGAAACAATCTCCAATATTAAATATTGCCAATGTATAAAATTTGATGTATATCAA
>NW_016107341.1:1552317-1627576 GCF_001604975.1 Cebus imitator
AAAAAAAAAAAAAAAAAACCTTAAACATCACTTGGTCAAAAATAAGAAAGCCCCAAAGGATTTTTTAAAGGGATTGAGAACCATAGCCACTTTTGTACTTTTTAGAAAAGGTTAATCTGGTACTAGAATGGAGAGTATTATTTAAGTGGCTTAACAGACAAATAAATTAAAAACCTGTAACATTTAACCTGATAGAAAATAATACCTGAACAAAAACAGAGTCATGGGAAATAAAGATTTTAATCACTACTAATAAGGTAAAATTTGAAGTACTTAGGTAATTGAGTAGAAAAAAAGGAGAGTTAGGATGAAGAGAAAACCAGAAGTTGTTTTCTAATCTGCCATCTGTACACATAAAGGAACCACTAACTAAGTTATATAGGAGAAAACAGAATCGGAAGCAAGATAGTGAGTATATGATGTAATGAGCTTGCGAATAGCCCATAAACAGAAATATAAACATAAAAACTCAAAGAATACAGGCTTAAAATAAAGAGTGCTCACACATCAAGAACATAGTATTCATTCAATATATCTGTTTGTCTCTTGTTAAAAAATAAATGTCATGTTGGGGGCAATAAATATGGAACTTGGCCAAATTAGAAAATATTATTTGTTAATAATCTACACAGCAAAAATATTGATTGCATTTCATCAATGGAAGAATGTGAATGTCATAAGAAGATTTGAGACTTCCAAAGGTTCTTGAGGAAGAGGCAACCATGTCCTGTTTGACTGCTGTCCAATCACAGCAATAACTGCAGAACTATTACTGCACAACTATTTCCACACATAGCTAAAAATGAACTAGGAAAGAACAGATAATTATTTTCTGAAAAATAAGTAATGAGAGGAAAGAGTATGAAGCTGAGAAAAAAAAAAGAACTCATAAAAATGTCCAAAAGTTGTATTTAAAATTTTTGTATTGCAGCATTTGAGATGATTGACCAAAAGGGAAAAAAAAAAAAAACAACTAAATGAAAATGTAATGAATAAAGAAGGCATTGGCCTGATGCAGAGGCATTTCCCCAACTCACACATATGATGCCCCACAAATAATGTACTTTATTCTGCTCTATGCCAGCTGAGTAGATGCTTCCTAGTGGCAATTTCACTATTTAGAAGGCTTTAATTGCCAAAGTGGTGTTCAGATCTCATTGTTACTAAAGGTTTTTCCTAACAGTATTCCCATAGCACAGCTGTCAAAAATATAACCACTAAGTTGAAATAATTAGTATGACATTTTACAAATGAGTAAAAGCCAAAAAACTCAAAGTTCAGAAAACTTATCTAAACTAACATTTTTAATTGTCTCAAAGCTTTAAAACTGAAAAACAAGTCCATGTTACTGGTAAGATATTAAAAATAGTCTCAGCATACTTTTATGTGACTAATTACTTTTATAAAATGTGTTTTCAGAAAGCTAATAAAAGATATTCATGAGAAAAATACAAGCCCTGTCAAGTGGTCAAAATCATGGACCATATATGCCTGTCCTTTGTTGTCTTTCTGTTCAACCTTATGAAGTTACTTTTCAATTTTCCCGTCTGCAAAAGGATGATAAAAACTCATTTACCCCAGGACTCTGGTAGAAATCAGTTAATAAATTAGAAAAATTTACTCTGAAAATTTAAAAACACTTCATAAAATCCAATTATCAGTTATGCTTTCAGAGCTTTCCTATTTTTCCTCAAAGGTATTTGAACTAAATTAAATGTATAGTATGTGTAATTAAATTTTATGTTTCTTCTTATGTATGACCAGATGTGTAAGCAAATGTTTAGAACTCAGCAAGAAAGTGATTTTTACTAACGTGTATTCTTCCAGACAAAAACTACGATTCAGCAAAAAAGTAGCTATGAAAAATAAAAAAATATACTATATAGTATCTGTATTGAGAAAACATCTGTGTATAATAAACAGAATAATGATCAATTTACTAATTCTAAAATACATTTTTAAAGTTAAATAACGTAAGTCTCTGGAGCTGTGATATATTTTATTACTTCTGGCATTTCATAGTATATTCATAGCTTTTGTTTTTCTTTGTACAGGAAAAAATGATATGTCTTAGATTAGACAAAAATATGCACAGTGTATTTGAATAGCACTGTCAAAGTGCCTTCTTTAAGAATTCAAACTGAAATCTTAATCAGAAAACTGAATATTTTTTCTACATTTTACGGATGTAAAAATCCAAGACCAGACTACAGTAACAACTGTGTGTTACTTCATGCCTCCAAAAAGAGATGCAAAATAAAATTATACATCAATAAGTTTAATGAGTAAGGTTTGAGAGAGCCTTCATACCTTGAAAATATGACTCCTGTGAGTCATAAGGAGAGAGAGGAATAAGAATTGTATTAAACTAGTTTATTACTACATCTAGCATGTGCATATCTTGAGATTAAGTCTCCAGATGGAGGATTTCCACAACTTGCTGTAGTAGGCCTGCCTTATTTACTACCTGACATGCTCCACAATTGGCTGAAAGCAACAGTGGGGAAATGTAGTCTTGGCATGACCGTGGTGGGGTATACAAAGGGACAGGGAATGGAACCCTTGGTTAATTGTGCATCTTATAGCTGGGTATACCATCTGCATGTTTTCATGATAACCCCATAGGACTTAGGTGATACAGCTTATAAGCAGTAGAATTGTTTCCTTTCTATAATGAAACTTTTAAAAAATTTTTTCTTAAATAAGAAAAAAATACATTCTATTAGGAAATTAAACTATATTTTATATCACATGTGAGTTTTTATTTAATACATATTAGAAGTTTAACAATATAGAAAACCCAGTAGTTCAGTCCTATAGAACCCCAACATAAAAAGATATTGCAAGTTTGCAAATTTTTTCACACTTGGGTATTTATTTGTGTATTTATCCATGACCTAAAAATCTCTCACCTGTTAATTAACAGCATTGTGAAATAGAAAGAACTCCAACTTAGGGCTCAGGAAACCTAGCATTTGTCACTTTTCTGCCTTTAAACATTCTCTTCTCCTTCTCTCCCCCCTACCATAACCTTTGGCAAATTATTTAATGTCCTCCCATCACAAATTCCTTATTAAAAAAAATGGAGGGATTTGATATGGTTATCCAAGCTCAACTAATTGAATAAAGAATTTAGAGATAATTCTAGGCCAAGATTAACAATACTAGTAGGATCCTGAATTCTGCAGAAGCTGAAAAAAAAAAAAAAAAAAAACCTACATATTGAGCACAATATACACTACTTGGGTGATGGGTTCACTAAAATCTCAGACTTCACCACTATACAGTTTATCCATGTAACCACAAACCACTCGTACCTCAGAAGCTATTGAAATAAAAAACAAAAGAAAAAACAAAATCAGGAAGTTGGACAAGTTTAAGAAAACACACCAGCTGATTCTGCCACTTTCAGTCCAAGCCAGATCTGTGGTTTCTAAAGCAAACTTTAGTTATATTGTGATTCTAAGGACTCATCCACTGTGGCATTACCTATGAATAACATTAAATTTGCATGAACTATTAGGTTTCAAAAGGGAAATATGCCTCTAATCTGTGATTTAAATATATATATATATATATATATATATATATATATATATATATATACACACACATGTATAAAATGTGAAATAATAGAAGTTGATCCAAAGAGCATGGCTTCTTATGGTTTCAAGATGGAATTTTGAAAAAACCCACCAACTTTTTTAGGGTAACTATTTACTAAAGCCAGAAGTGCATTGCGTCAAAGGAGAACACACACACACACACACACACACACACACAGCTGAAAATACTGAACGGACTGCAAAAAAACTTTAATTGTATCTCTTCTTTCTGGTTTTAAGACAGCATTTTTGGATTTTCATAATTTAGCAATGAGTTGGAAAATATTATGGTGAGTTTATATACTATAATACACATGTATATTTCAAAGGGAAGATTTTGTGACTTTAAAATTACATTATATATGAGTTATTTTTCTCTTCAAGTTACTAAAATGGGCAGTAAAAATATGCCTTTTCAATCTCTATTGAGATAACTACATGCTGTTTCTTTTTTGACTCATTAACATGATGAATTGTACATTCCTTCTACAATTTGTTCAGAGATTTTAACATAAAATAATATTAAATTTACTTAAATGCTTTCTCTGTATACATTGAGAAGATTATGAAATTTATATTCTTCATTCTGTTTACAGGGTGTATCATATTAATTGATTTGCATAGGTTGAACTATTCTTACATCTTAGGAATAAATCCCATTTGATCACAGTGCATGATCCTTTTAATGAGCTCTTAAATTCAATTTGCTAGCACTTTCTTCAGATTTTTACATCTGTGTTCATTAGAGATATTGATCTGTAATTTGTTTTTCTTTAGTGTTCTTGTATGGCTTTGATACCAGGGTAAGGCTGCCCTTATAAATTTGAAAGTGTTACAACCTTTTCATTTTTTTAGAAGAGAGAATATATGTCAATAATTTCTTAAATATTTGGTAGAATTCAACAGTGAAGTCTTCTTTTTTCCCTGTGCTTTTCTTTGCTGGAAAATTTTTGAATACCAATTTAATCTTCTTACTTTTTATTGGTCTGTTCAGATTTTCTTTTTTTCTTTNTTTGGAGAAGAAGTCTTGTTCTGTCACCAGGCTGGAGTGCAGTGGCCGGATCTCGGCTCACTGCAACCTTGGACTCCCTAGTTCAAGTGATTCTCCTGCCTCAGCCTCCCTAGCAGCTGGGATTAAAGGCATGCACCACCACGTCCAGCTAATTTTTGTACTTTTTTTGTTTTTTTGTAGAGATGGGGTTTCACCATTTTGGCCAGGATACTCTTAATCTCGTGACCTCGTGATCCCAATGTGCTGGGATTACAGGTGTGAGCCACCACGCCAGGCCAGTCTGTTCAGATTTTCAATTTCTTCATGACATTCTTGTTATAGGAAAGGGGTCCCAATAAAGACCCCAAGAGAGGGTTCTCGGATGTCACACAAGACAGAATTCAGAGTCCACAGAGCAAAACAAAAGCAAGTTTATTAGAAAGTAAAGTGGTGAAAGTTCAGCTAATCCACACACAGAGTAGGACGTTCCTGAAAGTAAGAGGAGGAACACGTCCACCCTACATACAATACTCGCTTATGTAGGATAAAAAAAGATCATGGGAGACTTGCTCTGCTACAAATGTTTGCAATAAAGGATTAATTTTCTTAATTACTATATTTTATAAGAATCAATAGTATTATCTTTAAAGCAAAATTAGGAATGCTTCTGTTCTCAGGTTATTGGATATAAGGACACTCCCAAGTTTCGTTCTGTTTAGTAAACATTATCAATCTGTTCCTTTAATCATAAACACCTAGAGGATAGGAATGCCTAACTTTCTGATAATGCAGCCCTTCCAGTCCCAGCATCATTTTCCTAGCCCTCACGCAATATGCAGTTGCTCTGCTGTGGTTGGAACACCTATCATGGTCTTGGCAGATTGTGTATCTATAGGAATTTGTCCACTTCCTCTAGCTTATCCAATTTGTTAACATGCCATTATTCAAAGTAGCCTCTTATGTTCCTTTGTACTACCGTGTTATAAATTGTAATGTCTCTCTTTTTGATTTCTGATTTTATTGATTTGGAGCTCCTTTTTTTTTTTTTTCCCCCTTGACCGAGCAGGAAGTTGGTCTATTTTGTTTACTTTTTGAAAAAAAATCAACTCTTTGTTTTATTGACCTATTATTGTTATAGTCTGTATTTCATTAGTATCTGCTCTAATCTTTATTATTATCCTTTTCCTGCTAACTTTAGACTTAGTTTATATATATTTTTTAATTCCTAGAGCTGTAAAATTAGCTTATTTGAGATTTCTCTTTTTCTTAAGGTAGCCATTTATTGCTATTAACTTCTGTTTTAGAAATGCTTTTGCTGCATCTCATATGTTTTATATGTTGTGTTTTCAATTTTGTCTTAAGATAATTTTTCATTTCCCTTTTGATATATTATTTGACCTACTGATTGTTTAGGGGTGTGTTGATTAACTGTCACATATTTGTGAATTTTCCAGTTTTCCTCCTGTTATTCATTTCTAGTTGTATACTATAAAGTTGGAGAAGATACTTGAAATGATTCCAATCTTCTTAAATTTGTAAGACTTGTTTTGTTACCTAACATATGATATATAATAGAGAATGTTCCATGTGTACTTGAGAATAACACACACTCTGCTGCTGCTGTTCTGTATGCATCTTTTTAGGTCCTTTTGGTCGGAAGTATAGCTCAGTGGGAGCTCTTTCTGTTGGGTACTATGTTCCTTTTACATTCCCCACCTTTTGTGGGTAATTACTTCTTTAATGTCTATTCTGGGCCCACCTCGTCTGTTTCCTGCTCAGGTCTTCTATGTTCTAGACCCATCTTGTATATTTCCGGCTTAATCTTAATATCAGGCATTTCCCTAAGGAACCTGGGTCTCTTATTACAGAATTGTATTACAATTGAACCTCTGATTACTAGTGGCAATCATTGTTAAATTGGTGAAATTCCATCTTGGCCCTCTAACTGGACAAAGAAAAGATATATATGTGTGTGTATATAAATATATATATATATACACATATATGTATATGTATACATATATACACATATATGTATACATATACATATATACATATATTTATACATATGTATATGTCGACAGGTTGGTACATACATATATATATATATGTATGTACCAACCTGTCGACATATACATATGTATAAATATTATTATAGCTGTTAATATATATCTATATTCAATTAAACCTGAGTACAAACTAGTGTTACCAACTTTAGCCCAATACCAAATGGGCTTTTCTTGCTTCCTCCCCTTCTTTATCTGAAAGCTTCACTCCAATAGTGAGAAACCAGGCTTCTCCCATCCAACACCATTTACCAAATTGTTCAATTACAGTACACATATGTACTGGTTTCCAAATTGTTAACTGTGCTCCATGGAAAATAATTTTGTCAACTAGAATTTGATGTCTCTGAACAATGTTTTGCTGTTGTTGTTTTTGCCTTCAGTCTTAAACATTAGACTCATTTTCAGTTACTTAGGTAAAACACTTTACCCCTACCCCTTTCAGTTGCTCTTCTGTGGCATTGAAAGGATAGAAACCACAGAAAGATATACTAATTTTCAAATTAGGTTACCAAATAGATAAGCTCTTAAAGAGGAATAGTAAGAAAACTAAAACAAAATACACGACAAAATAGATTTCTAAAACTGTCAAAGAAGAGTACAGTAAACACATTTGTATAGAGTATTGTAATACTCATCTTTCTTTTATGGATTTGAAACATGTTTTACATATTAAAGTTTTGGTAGTTTGTTCTGCAAGTACTTTTATATTACAGGTATTTTCTCAACATTTTACACTTATATTTCTAAATGCAATCATTTATATCTTTGTAATGTCACATTTGACAATTGTTTCTTTAGTTTATCTGAATTTATTCCTAGGCTTAAAAAGGTTTTTCCATCTCCAAAATAATACTTTTCTATTATTTTGATGGTTTTAATATTTACATTGAGAGCTATAGTTAATTGGTGAAGTTGGTAACATCTATTCCTATTTTTCAAATCATTTTTTCATGAAAAATTAATTTATTAAGTCAAGACCTTTGAAAATTGAGTTTTAAAAAACCTTACAATTAAGTTCTGTTTCCAAATGTGCTTTTATTAGGATTTTGTAAGAGGCAGTGTCAGAGGCTAGCACAGATTTCATTTTTCAATGAAAGTCTTCGTTTTCATTTTTCATAGAAAATACTGGGTTGTTTCCTCTTTCTGTTTTTTAATAAACATTACATTTATTATCAAAGTAATTTTTGTAATCAGAAATTGAACAACCAGAAAGCAAAGCACAATAACAAAATTTAAGAAGGGATCGGATAATTGTAGAAACAATATCTTTTTAATTTATGCATCCTAGACATCAAACATCTGGAATTACTAGAAATGAAGTTCACATTTTCCCTTCTCCAATCTGTGAAGTGCATGTATTCACAGACTACTGAGCTGTTTATATACTTTATTTCTTTTACTTCAGAAGGAGTTATTTTTAAAGTTATTTTAAAGTGAATTATCTTATGTGTGGATTATTTTTAAAGTTATTTAGTAAGTGTGTTACTTAAAAAGTAGATTGTTATTTAAAATATAACTTTCAAGCTCATAACATCCATAAATATTTATAGACATCATATCCATAAAAACATTTATAGATAGACAATACTAATTTAAATTATGCTTCATTTACAACAGAGTCTCATGTGTGTTTATGTTGATTTAATAATGGACCTAACATAAGCAATAATAATAAGTAATTATGAATACATCTAGTTTTATACCATGCTCAAATAGGTGTTTATAGTTACAAGAATGCACATGATGCAGTAAGTCAATAAGTGAATTAAAAATTTAAAAGGAAATAAAGATAGTGATGAATTCAGTTATTTTAAAAATGCAAAAATCAGCCTCTCTAGAGAGGTTAATATTATTTAATGTCATAATTGTTTTGGAATAAATCAAAGTAATCTGGTACTAAGTAGTATTTATCTTTCTACTGCCTCAGTATGGAGCGTGGTTGGACTTCAGACAGAGATTGACTGAATTGGGTAAAATACACTGGTAGAGTATCTGGGTTCAGAAATAAAATAAAGCCATCCAAAGTCTATAATCATAGCTGTCATTCAAAAGTTAAAAAGCAGTCCCTATCAAAAGAGAGAGTCCTTCTTTTATGTTCCACAAATCACTCAAATAAGTACCTGTAGACACTAAACTAATCAAATCTGAAAGCTAACATCTTAATCTTGATCTCTAAATTAATACAGATGTAGCCTTTAAATGGGCTTTCAGCTCAGCAGATGTGTTATTTTTAAGGCAGTTTTTTTTTTCACTTTTTTATACCTATAAAGAAGGAATCGTAGTATTTTCATATTTTGAAGCTGTTGTATTATATAAAATAATGCATCTGAAAGCCACATATCTTATTTCCTTAACTATTAATAATTCACTTGGAAATCTTGAATATTAAAAAATTCCATCCTCATATGTCCAAAAGGAGATTCACAAATATTAATGATCTATAGTTATATCTACCATATTCTGTGGGCTTGGGTTAGATTGAGCCACAGGCTGAAATAAAGTAGGCTCCAACTGAAATAAAGAAAAGCATTCCTCAGACCACACCTAATCTCTTATTTTTAGAATAAACAAACAACTTTTCTGGAATAACTGTCCACAATAGTTGGTGTCTACTGACTTCAAAATTAACAGAAAATATTGAGGGGTCCCACATACCAACAGAATACTCATATGATTCCAACAATAATTTTAGTTGGAGAGAAAAATGGTAAATGATTCTTTTAGAGTCCGGCTTGCATATTTATGATATCAGAGCTAGGGAGTATAATCTTTCTATTGAGTTTCTGCTACTGATTCTTAAGATATCCACTGTACTTAATTTCTCTGCAAAGTTGAGAAATGGCCTTGCTAGAAGGGACCAGCCCTCCCTTATATTTATCTCCTGTCTACTGTCCATCATTTGTTTTTTGTTTTTTACTCAAAATGTACTGATTGTACATGACATAACCTTAAGACATAAATCCTTTCCTACACCGGCAAGGATTTAGTTCTGGTTCAAAAACTTCTGTCTGTTAATTGTACATTGAATAACTCTTGTTCTGGAAAAAGTTGATCAATGAGCCTCTAGGTATCCTTGTGGTAAATTTTTTGGAAACATTCAGAAAAACATAGAATATGTATAATGGAGCATCAACCGGGATGGTTCACAAAGACTCTGGGTTTCCATTCAGGCTGTGACATTAATTACCTGTGTGACATGAACAGGTTATTAAACCTCTCAATGTCAATATTCTAATTTGAAAGAAGGAATCAGAATCTACTGCAAAGGGCTGTCTGTAGATTAAATATATATGAAATTAATAAAATAGTTATAATGTAAGCATTTTAAAAATATTTGTTCTTGTTGCTGTTTTGTTTTGTTTTGCCATGTTACCTCCTCACTTTAAGGATTTAAAAATCCTGAACATTAAAAATAAGTTTTAAGATAAAAGCTTATAAATCAATGAGATAAAGTTTATAATGGGAGAAGAAGAAACAAGAATAAAAATAAGATGAAGAAGAAGAAAATAAAAAATTATAAAACTGCTGGACTTGTTTTGAGAAGAAAATGAAAGAATTTTAGAACCTTATGGATAATTAACTATAAATTTTTTTCTAATTTCTTTGTATTAGATAGTGAGCTGAGGATTCAAACACATATGTTGGGCATAGTCCATTGTACACTTTATTGTAGTAGAATAGTAAGAGGTAGTGATATTTACATTAAATAGCAATATATACCATTTTAAATACATCTATATTTATATTATGTTAAATATATATTAAAATTAGATGTTGTGTGTATATACATATAGTTATACATTATAACCCATGCACAAAACATACCTATTCCTAGACTTATGTTCATACCCTAATGAAAGCATGTTTCCTAATTCTCTAGCAGACAGAATTATTTCCAGTGTCCCTTGTAGGTATATAATATACATATTACATTGCTGTTCTTTTTTTTTTTTTAGAGGGGGGCTTCCTTTTTTCTTTTGTCCCTTTCTACTTTAATTTCAAATGTCCAAGAATCTCTATGTTTAGTAAGTATAAAGGTGTGGCATATTATTCAACAACCTCATCAATTAAATTAGGACCACCATGTCAAGGCTTAATAAAATACGAGTAAAATGTATAGCAAAGTGCTGTCTAAATATGAAGTTTAATATAGCCTATTCATAGAAGACAGAGAGAAAAAGATGGACCTTAAAAAAGTTCCATATTGTTAAACTGTTGTCTGATATACAATGAGGAAAGTGAAAAATATTGTTACTTTGTTTTTACTCTATTTTATATCAATTTGCTCCATTCCATAAACTTCTAATAATATTTCTATGTAAATTAAATATAAGGGCATAATTGCAGTTAAAGCATATCTAGAAATTCAGTTACTAGGTAATACTTTTACTTAATTATCACAGATGTCAAATAGCAGAATGGAAAATAAATTGTGATTGACCTTCTAACTTCATGTAGCTACAAAACTACCATCATGCTGATAGTTCTTTCACTTAAGTGCATATGTCTCAGATAGGCACAGTCTGCAAACATTGAGCAGAATGAAACTCAACTCAAGGAATAAAGCTCTGCAGACACTGAAACAAACCGTTTTTATTGCCAAAGAAAGACAGAAATGAACCATAATATTAGACAGCCTAAAACTGAAAAATGCCCACCAGCCCATTTTATTCCTTCAGTGCTTCTGCATGTGAAACATTACTCCCTAAAGAATACTACCAAATGCTTCCTACTTCTCCTGTTTAATGGTTCATATCATGGCCTTTCCACAATGGCTTTCAGTTTTACAGTGTGAAAGCCCCAACATTAGTGTTTTTTAACTGCTGACTTTTCTTTTTATTTTGTTCCTATACATCTAAATCCAGGTTAATTCAGTGGGGAGTATGCACTGGCCTGTAAGTTAGCACTTCTTGTGCTTTGCATACCACTAAGGCCAGAGTTACTTATCATGAGAGCTGGGTTCTATTACCATGTGTTTTTTCTATATTATATGAAAACTTACCCATAGAGGAGCACAAATTCACTCTCAGAATTGCTGCTCTAAGGTAGCAAAGGTAGTATTTGTCTCTTTCTCTTTCCTCATCATATAGCAATATAAAATTTTCTGGATTCTTTTAAATGCCAAAGTTATCCAAAACCAGAAAATTACTCATTATAATGACTTGCTAGAATATCTGAAACCCTTAGTGTTAATTCTGCCTTTGGATTACAAGAGACAAAAAAATTTCTGTTGAAATGTGTTAGCTGAAAGGATACAAAATTTAGAAGTTAACACTTATAAAACGTTAACACAAACTGAATAGCATGATTAGCTAACAAAGAGTCGGACCCTGAGGCATTAGGTCAAGGAACAGGTGGAAAGAGTTCTGAAAGAGTGAATATGAAGGAGAATATCAAGAGCTGGAAAGAAATGAAAAACACATTTTCCCAGTGGCATAGACTTTGTGTAATATTGTGCTTTTCAAAATTTTAAAGGTTTGGACTAAGATGTTGTTTTACATGCATGCATATGCTTACTTGATAATTTTGCACTTAGGGTATTAGTAATTAATGATTAAAGAAAAATATGGCCTTCGTGAGTGCCTAAGGGCAGCCTTGATTGGCTTTCCAATAATTACCATCTTTCTGATTAGAGAAGGGAAGTGGACTTTAAAGCAGAACACCGAAGTTTTAATTAAGTGTATGAGCGAAAGTTGATACTAAGACACACAAGAGAAAATTACTGAAGCATATCCAATTTGACCAGAAGTCAAGAATTTTCAGCAAAAAGAAAACCTCATAATCATACAATCTTGTTAATACCCACACACTCATCTTATTCGTCTGATAGCTGTAACTTCAAATTTTAATGGGAAGCATCCAAAACCAATATAACTCAAACAATGTTTTCATGGGGCTATTGAATTACACCCTGCTCTCACAAAGTTTTTGACACATATCCAGGATTTATATTACAAGTATATT
Organism: Cebus imitator; assembly: GCF_001604975.1. Lineage (NCBI taxonomy): Eukaryota > Metazoa > Chordata > Mammalia > Primates > Cebidae > Cebus > Cebus imitator. The sequence goes on from NW_016107341.1 coordinate 1,564,947, forward strand.
AACTATAAAAAGGTATTGTTCAAAGTAAAAGGACTGGAAGAAGAAAAAGGAGAAAGGGTGGTAATGGGACTTGCAAATCCAATGAATTGATTTTCTTCAAATTGGCCTAGCTAGGTATATGGCTATTAATTTTCTCAGTAGTTGTTTCTACATATTAAGCTATATGTTTCTTTTGATCTAAAAATAACCCAAGAATTTATTAAATTCTCTGTGATTTTAATAGCACTGTGGGTTTTTTAAATAAATTATCAGGTTGAATGAACAATCCACATTTATTAGAGGCTCCTCATATTATTTCATGGTAAATACTTTACAATGATTATATGATCTGAGACAGAGAGTTGAGTTACTAAATAATACATGATATGACTAATAAACATAATAGGCAGCATTCATTCATTTGTTAAACACCAGTTGCCTGCTTCTTTTGTTCCATATACTGAGCCATCAGGGAGGCAGAAAAAAATAAAAATCCTCCTCTTTCAAGGATCTCTCCTTTTAGGTTATAGGTCAAATAAAGAATCAAAGAACTGGGTTAGCACTAAGCACATTGGAAGAAGTACTAAGTAAAGACATGCACCCATTCCTGAGGCAGGAAATCAGAATCTTCAGGTGTATACCCAATTATATCCTAAAATCTTAGAGCAAATAATCTTTTTTAAAAAAGTCTTTTATCTGTACAAAAGACTACTTCAAGTCTTTCCCTACAGAGCTATTTCACAAGCATTATTATATAAAAAGTTAGAGTTTTAAGCTAAAAATAGCAGGAAAAAATGTATCATACAACTGTGTCAGGCAAGTAATTAAGTTAAAAACACATTTTTCATTATTTTCCTGGATTTGGTAATGTGTGTAGTATAAACATTATATTTGGTTAGTAAAACACTATTTTTATTGGTTTATGTATAACACTTAAAAAATTTATTTTAGTACTTATATGTGGAATGTCTAAATAATACACTCTTTAATGTTGCTTGCATTTAACTTTTTACTTTTATTTTACTAAAATAATGAACACTAGAGAGCCCATCACTTAACCCAAAACTAAAGCAAACTGAAAAAGACACCGGCCCACCCCACTACACACACCCACACATATAATTGGTAATTCACATCTACCTATTCTTTCTCTTTCTTTCTTCCCTGCTCTTCTACTGCAGAGATAACCACTATTCTGAATTGTGTTATTATTGCCAACTTTTAAAAGGAGTTTTATCACATATACAAATATATTTGAGTAACATATTGTATGATGTTGCTTTTTAAATTTTGTAAATTTCAGAAAACAAAACAAAACTCAGTTGTTTCCAAGATTAAGTAGATACTACTTAAATCATTTTTAAGTGTTCACTGTCTAATTAAGTCTGCTTGCATTGCTTTGGATACCTTTTCTACCATGTTAGGTGTAAGTTCATCTCTTTCAAAAACTAGTACACACACAAAAGTTTGTGGGGACACCAAATTGAAGAACCATTAAAAAAAAAATAAAAGAATGCCAGTTCATTCTAAGAAGAATTTTAACTTCTCTTATTTTTTTTCATAATTTATTCTATTGCTGTAGTTGTCATTAAAATGTATGTTCAAATGATCTGGAGGAATTTTCAGGATACAGATACAGTTTTGAGCCCTACAACCAACACCATGTGGGGAAGAAATTCCTGGACCTTAAAAAAGCACTAGATCATTCTGAATCACTTCATATGATCTCATGCCGAAACATGGGATTAAAAAAACAACAAAGAGCTGTTAAGGTGGTAAGCTGACTAGGTTCATCTGAGCATATCTACCATTTGAGGATCTGCTACCAGGTGAAATTCAATACCTTGAGCCATAGTATAGGATAGTGATTAGAAGTGTAAGTGCTGGAATCAAGCTGCCTGGCTTCAAATTTTCACTATACAAGCTTGGGCAAATATCTGATCCTCTCTATGTGTCAATTTTATTTATTTAATATAGTTAATATAATTATGGAATCTTCCTTATGAGCTTACAGAAATTAATAATATAGACAAAATGTTGAAAAGTACCTGGTAAATGGTAGTTGTTATTTTTTATTAAAATAAAATGCTATCTTTTGTGATTGTTTTGAAGATTTATTAGCACAAATTATCACAGAGGCAAGTTTGATTTTGTTACTTACATGATCTAAATCATAACATAACCAAGATAAATTTAAACTAATTATTATTTATACATTGAGGCTGGAGTTTATATAATTTGTGGGATTCTGTTTAAAACATTATGAATTACATTTAATTCATAAAAATGAAAATTTATATAATATAGGAAACAAAAACACAAAACATAACCTATTATAACAAACTGGCAAATACTACATATCTTACAAAATCCAGAAAAATAATAAAAATGTGTTTTTAACTTAATTATCAACGGGACACACTTATATGATACATTTTATCCTATTTTTTTTGGTATAAACATCATTACATTTTTATATAATAGTGTTTTTATATTAACTCTATAGAGAAACATTTGAAGTTGTCTTTTAGCACAAACGAAAGAAATGTTTATAAACGATTATTTAGCTTTAGGATTTTAGGATATAGTCAAGTATATATCTGAAGAGGAGAAATTTGTTTTGACCTAAGTGTGAGCCAATGAAAGACTTTTACAAAGATCAATAAGTAGCTTAATACATTTCATGAAGTAAGACAAGTCTTTGATACTGCAATATGCTCTTTGGCTTTGTACCTCCCTGCCACCATGCTGAACAAGTTGGCACAGCACTTATAGAAACCAGTGCTAGGAGGAAACCACAAAGAATAAGTTAACTATGCACCGAAGTGACTACAAATGTAAATAAAAAGATGCTGAACCAAACTCACACAAGATATATCTCAAACATGCCCTTAGGCAGATTCCAAAAATGTCCGTGGCTACTTCAAAGCCACTTGACATGGAAATTAGAGTAAAGAGTTAATCTCAAGTTATTTTTGTTGAAATAACTTACTTTGATACATTTTATTGAAAATACAGGAACATAACAATACATTGCTAGGTCCTCTGCAAGGTACCTGAAAGGAGCTCATGCCAGTAAAAAGACATGCAGCTTAAATTATATTCTTACACAGGTGAAACAGCTTTAAAAATCTAGACTAATTTGGCATTAACTGTTGCAAAACTTAAGATTAGTTGTAAATATAAGAAAAAATACAAGCTTCCTTAGAAGATAATTAAGCAGACCTTTCTTTCAATTTTACCTGAAGATTTGGGGGAAAATATGTTATTTAATAGATAAGAAATATAAATGCTATTTATGTTTTTGGTATGCAAATATACACTAATATATTCTCAGGTAAAAATACATCCTTTCCAGGATACACGTTCTAAAAACTTTTATGTAAGACTCATGCTTGTAGTATGTTGCTTTAGTCGAATCCCTCCAAAATCTAGTGCCATGAATTTATTTTCCTCTTAAAAAGAATCACTAGGTTATATATTTTAAGTATTTATGATGGTTTAAGAATAATGAAAGCTTTTCATGTTAAGAGTTTTTTTTGTTTATCAATAAAATAGAAATGACTCCAGTAATATCAATACATTATTAAATTAAAAATACTCAACATATTTTCAAAATAATTGTTATGAAAACTCATTTTTACTTGGAACACTTCATTCAAGAAACTTCATTTTGTAATAGTTGTGATTAAATACAATTAACATCAGATTATTGAACATGATTAATAAAAAAGTGGCACAATAATAATTCATGGTTTGCCCAAGTTAATATAATTTTGGAAGCAGGATTATTATTGTCTCATGAAAAAATGTCTTCTCTCAAAACAATTGGCAATACTCTCATGCCGAAATGTTCTTCCAAAACAAACTGAGCACACTCATTGAAAGATAGATTTTTCATACATTTTTTATAAGAAATAAATATACTTTTCAATAATAGGGTCATAATTTATATATATTTGAAAACTGTAAGTTTCAAACTTAGGATAAAGTAAACATAATTATTTTGAGTGCTAACTAACTTCAAGTGCTTGATTAACTACTGCTTTTAAAAGCCAGGTGTAGGCCATTTTGCATTTTATGAGAGCTAAAAGTATAGAAAAAGCCAGAAGGTATAATTTACTATCCAAGAGACCAAACACTATATATGGTAGTGAGGATTAATTTTCAAGACCCTGCATCATGGAATTTTCTGCTGTCAGTAAACCCACTGGTTTATCACAGACATGTTGAGTTAGGAAAAACTTTCCCCAAATCATTAATTTACTCTTTATGCTCTGAATCAAAATCATTTCCAGGAAAAAAAAAAAAAAAGTACTTAAGCTGCCTAAGGAAAGTTTTCAATAGCCATTTGGTCTTTTTATAGGATGAGATTCCTTTTGGCCTTTGAAAACACTCTTCTCACTTTGAAACCAGCATAAAATCTGATTATTGTAATAGAACTACCATGCACTCTTCTCCGTCTATAAATTCCTGCAGTCTTGTGTACTCAAGAACCATCTGGATCAGCATCACAAAATGGAGAACAGATGGATAAGAGACATCCAGCATAATGAAGACAACTACAGAGAATAGGACACATTATCATTCATATTCAAGCTAAATACTCAAATGTATAATATGTGTAAATACATAATGAATATTTAGCTTGAATATGAATGATACATTATACATGTGAAATTTTAATATTTTGTAAAGTAAAAGCTTTCAATAAAAATGCTCATAAATATGCTCTCCTTCCACTGGAAACTGTCATTTGACATCATTATTATAGTTTACCAGTGGAATGGATTCTCTCTTGAAGATATAAAAATCACTTAAAGGCATGTACAAAATGTATAAAATATGTATAAAGCTACTATATGAAGCAGGCCATCAGGAGCTAAGTGGATATTAAGGGTGCACTCATCACAGGTCATGGAGTAAGAATGTTAATGGGAAGTGGCTGTTATAAAACATGGGTTGGTGACAACAGGAAAAGGACAGGGAAAAATAAATAAGGGACATAGCAAACAATGCCTGAGATCCCAAACTTAATTGGTTGCCTCAGGCTTCTAAAGCACAGGAGGAGATTGAGAAAAATGCAAAAACAGGCCACACAAATTATGTGACTCCTTCTTGAGCTGAGCATTATGTGGATACATCTAATAGAATAATTCACTTTGTGGGATTACAAATAATTAGTCAATTTTTATTCACAGTGCCTGATCATGTAATTATAACCACCTTCCTTTAGAGAAATTACATATTTCAACTTCATAATGTATGAAATGACATAGTTGCAAAAACATAAAAATTCTCAGGGCCATCAAGCACATTTATTTTAATGTGTTTGGTATATTTCCATGGCAAGTAGAATTCTTTTTATTTTTAAGTAACCAGGATGTTTCCACTATCATATCATATCACTGCATATTCTTTCTATAAGCAAGTTTTATCATTTTTAGAGAATTATCAGTATTATTATATCATGACATGCCAATAATAGTTTGCCTTGTAGATGCTTTTGCTGATAAGTTAAACTTCTCAGAAGACATCAATTTCTGTCTTTTGAATATTAACCCAAGAACTTGAATTCTACTTTTTAGCCATTTTCCTTATAAGTAAACATGATAAAGTTTTTAAAGCTATACTTCTGGAATGCAAGAAAAAAATACTTTTGGTACTACAATACATAATTTTATAAATATTTCATTATGACAATTACATATAAGAACTAAATTTTACAAAGCTGCCCTAAGTATTTTACACATACATTCTCAAATCAACAAAATTCCTCTGTGAGGTAGTACTATTTTTATCTCCTTTTTACACATATGAAAACTGAGCTCAAAGTCAGGTCACACCACTAGTCTGTGGGGAAAATACTGAATTTGAGTTCAAGTAATCTAGTTTTAGTAGTGTTGTGCTCTTGACCACCCTATTATTCTGCATTACTATGATTTTGTGCATATATTAATTGCCAGGAAGCTTTTGCAGCTTTTTGCATGTATTAATTCAAACACTCTTTTATCAACCATATTAAATAGGTACCATTATTATACTGATTTTGTATATGAGGAAACTGAGGCCCTGAAAGTTGCATAATTTGTTCAATTTTGCCTCTTAGAGAAGAGGAAATATCTAAGACTTCTATGAGAAAACTTAGCTGCCTAGCTTATGTGTTCAAGCCTAGATGACCCAAAGCAGGATCCAGTGCAGGTTGAATGCAGCATTAAGAGGTAAAGATAGATTGTCTGACTTTCAGTATAGGGTTTTCTCTACTCTTATTCAATACAGAATACATATCAACTAGGCTAAATCCACCACAAAGAATACTGTTTGCCTCATCTTAATTTCCACAATGAAATTTTCTATTTCAATTGCGAGCTGCAGTCCAATTGGCTAGAGATCAATTTGCAAAAATAACTGGATTGTTTTATGTATTTACCAGAATTTGGACCCCAAAATCAGAAAAAGTATTAGTTTTTGTATATAGTTAAGTAAGGTAATAGTATATACAATAACAAATACAATATGCTGTTTCCTGCTATTAAGTTTCATTCAGCCTTTTCTCCTTAAGAATTGGTAAAATCTTAATGCATCTGTTGGCTGAGGAGTGTGTGGTATGCTTTATTCTCTCTGCCTATTCTTCCTCCATATCTCACATTGCTCACACACCCTCTGTTCTACTTTGGAATGTTAATTTCCTTATAATATTTATTTTATTACTAATTAGATATAAAGAGATGCTGTGATTTGCAATTATTCAAGTTTTAAACTTTAGATACAGTTTTCATAGAGTGATTAATTAAGTGTAAATTTAATTTAAAAGGCGTTGTTTTCTTCCAATGAATTCAGCAAGAACCTCACTCCAAAATGTCTCTTCATGCAGTGGCATGGTTTTCCATTTGTTTCACTTGCCTGTGCAATCTAGGATCTGTCCTTAGTACAGTTGTACTGGCTTTACTGGGAGATACCGATTTCCAGGTTGCATCAGCTATAAGAGAAAGTAAGGCAGCTGACATGAATGCCCATAGCACAGTGAGCTAGAATATATAGATTCTATCAGTACTTAGATAGGGAATACTATTTTCTTGACAACTGGAGAGTTAAAAAAAAAAAAAAGAAATAAATTGCTTAATATAAAATGTACCACAAAACATTTTCAACTAATTAAACACTGCCAAATATAACATAAAAATCCATACATATAAATGAGATACTTACTTAATGAGTCTGGAGCTAATAATTATGTCAATATAACATTCAACCAAAAGTCAACTTTTACTCACATTCTGTTAGCAATCATTTTAACTGCTAAATGTATCCCAAGACTCAGTTTGAAGGACCTGACAGTAGATTGACCTGGCGTTTTTTATTTGGTAACCTCAGGATGTGCAAGGATTTCTCAAATCAAATAATCTTCAGAAAAAGTGTAAAACCCTGTAGGGTACACTCTACTGCAATGTTTGTAAAACAAATTCATTGTGTGCTCTATGTAGTCAATTTTCATAACTTGTAAACCAAGTGAATTATGGAAGCTTTAGTTTTTACAAAATAATCTTACCCAAATGCCAAATGTAGTCTAGATATAAAAATGCAAAATCATGTGTGTGTTGGAGGTTACTACAAATGATAATAAGTGTTGTGTTGTGACGCTTCACCATTTTGTTCTATTAACCCTTTGTCTTCCCTTTGTTTTGCTCAAATTATTCAAGGAGGTTGGCTTTAGTTTTGGGTTAAGACAGAAGATCTCTAAGATTAATTAAAATAGGAGCATTTCGTTAGTTACAGGAATACAGAATTATTTTATACCAATATTTTAATGATGACGAAATGCCTAGGAAAAAAGAGTCTCATTACTTGATACATGGATGCTTACCAGTAGTTTCCTTTTCATCTTTACAAATGTCATCTATTCAATTCAAAATAAAATGAACATAAAGATATTTCCATTGTTTTGACTGCTAGAAGACATGGCCTAGTTTTCTTCTCAATGCCTAGGATTTTTTTTAAACATGAGTTTATTTTTTCCCCTTCTTTTCTGTTTATTATTTGAATTTTTATTCTGTACTATTAATTTAGACCTAGTAAATACATACATATCTGTGTATATATGCGTATTTGCATGTGTGTGGAAAGAGAGAGAGAAAAAAAACTCTTTTAAAAAGCTCTTCTGGGAAATCTTATGCATGCTAGTTTAAGAGCTGCTGAGCTAGATTGTTAGTCTAGTATTCTGTTTACCCTACAAAAAAGTGGTGTGACGCAATTTAGTTACATTCAATAAATATGCTTTGAGTATCTGCAATAGATCATGGATTTTGTAATGCTCTATGTGTGTGTATATGAGTAAGGGATGACCTCTGTCTTCAAGGAACACACATTTAATGTTTTATCTTAAATCATTATGTATTATCACATTGACATTTGCAGACTCAGCAATACATATTGCATGCTTTCCATCCTCATAAGAAATCCACCATTAAGAAATCTCTAAATCATTCTTTTGTGATCTCATATACATTTCAAGATTTTGAAACAAGTGTGTCAACAGTTTATTTTGACATGTCTTCTATGAATTTCAGATATAAAATTCTGTTTCTTGGATTTAGTCCCTTTTTATCTTTATAGCATGAGAGGGTGAGATCAGGAAAATCTCCCCAGTGCCCAGAGGCATCACAACTGGTTTATTTCAAATCCTAGTTCAGAAAAGTGAGTTATATAAATGCTCTTCAGTCTTAAAATTTCAGGACAAATGTTAGTAGAATACATCATAACTTCTAATGAATAAAATTGATTTTGATATGAATACAGGTATGTCAATGATATGTCTGATATGATGTCAAAATAGTATCAAAAAGTTTACACTGTATTTCCCAGTCCTACAATGCATAAGAATCCTGGGCAAAATTCTGGCAAAGCATTCGCTAATTTATTGATCCATATAAGATGAATTCTGTTAACAAGTTTTTAATTAAAAAGAATCAATAACCAAAGCATAAGCATTTCAGGTTTAGGGCCTGTGTTTCTCAAATGTGAAATTTCAGAGTTTTGGATGTATTCTGCTCTTTGAATTAAAAATGGCTTTCATACTACATATTTTGTTTGTATTTGCTTCATGCAATGTACTCCATTTACAGATATTGCATTGTGTCCCTTCATGTGACATTATGAAAAGCAAATTAATTTTTTTCCACTTCAAACAATTGCTGAATAACAACATGAACTTTTGTGAAATTTGAGAGAAATCTCGAACTCACCTCAGACATGACGTGTATCACAAATAGGCTTCAGGCCTTCTCTGAGCACATATTGAGCACAGCCCATCTGACATTGTTGAGTTGTAGCCTTATTTCTGGCAAAGCAATCATTTGTGGGAGCCAAGAATAAGAGAATTAAAAGGAACTGCCCATATATCAGACCAAAAGAAAGTGATGAGTGTATGAAATCTCCCAGTGGGTACAGAACCAATCCTAAATTATTCTGGCTGCTTTTGCAAATGCATAGAATTCCCTTTCCCTACTTTGTTCTCATTGAGATCTTCAAGTTATACATAGGAGAGCAGCTTTGGTGGTATGTCCAACTAATCTGAGAAAACATTCAAACCACAGGTCTTTTGTGAAACTCAGTTTATCTCATGAACATTCTTTTGAAATTTTTACATACTTACATAATGCCAAATTCAATTTCTTTTTGAATTCACTCCATAATTATTTTAAGAGTGAATCTATACTGCCAAGCATGAAGAGGACGGTCTCAGCACACTGTTTACTGTGGGTGAAACTTGTTGGAAAAAGAGTGTTACCCTACTAGCAGTAATAATGGAAGTAGTAATATAATCATAAGCTGCTAATATGTATTGCCCTGTGGCAGCAATTTTAAGGTATATTTTTTATTGCATTTTAGGTTTTGGGGTACATGTGAAGAACATGCAAGATTGCTGCATAGTTACACTCACGGCAGTGTGATTTGCTGCCCTCCTCCCCATCACCTATATCTGGCATTTCTCCCCATGCTATCTCTCCCCAACTCCTCACCCCCTGCTGTCCCTCCCCTATTTCCCTCGACAGACCCCAGTGTGTGATGCTCCCCTCCCTGTGTCCATGTGTTCTCATTGTTCAACACCTGCTTATGAGTGAGAACATGCGGTGTTTGATTTTCTGTTCTTGTGTCAGTTTGCTGAGAATCATGGTTTCCAGGTTCATTCATGACCCTACAAAGGACAGGAAGTCATCGTTTTTGATGGCTGCATAATATTCCATGGTGTATATGTGCCACATTTTCCCTGTCCAGTATATCATTGATAGGCATTTGGGTTGGTTCCAGGTCTTTGCTGTTGTAAACTGTGATGCAATGAACATTTGTGTGCACGTGTCCTTATAGTAGAACGATTTATAATCCTTTGGATATATACCCAGTAATAGGATTGTTGGGTCAAATGGAATTTCTATTTCTAGGTCCTTGAGGAGTTGCCACACTGTCCTCCACAATGGTTGAACTAATTTACACTCCCACCAACAGTGTAAAACTGTTCCTATTTCTCCACATCCTTTCCAGCATCTGTTGTCTCCAGATTTTTTAATGATTGCCATTCTAACTGGCGTGAAATTTAAGGTATATTTTACTTGATTGTTATTTAATTGTTAAAACAATCTTATGGGTAAGTACTATCATTAGCCTCAGTTTACTAATTGAAGACATTGAGGTTTAGGCTAGTTACAGACCTTGAATAAGCTGACAGAGATAGGAAATAAATGCTTTGGAAGTAAGAGAAACTGCATTACTCCATTTTTATTGCTGCAAAAAAATAACTGAGACTGGGTAATTTGTAAAGAAAACAGATTTATTTTGGCTCATGGTTCTGCAGGGTTTACGACAAGCATGGTGCTGGCATTTGCTTCTGGTGAGGACCTCAGAAAGTTTGGTGGAAGGTGATGGGGAGCTATCACTTCATAGGATAAGAGTGGGGAAAGAATAGAAGGGAGGCACCCCACCCATTTAAACAACCATATCTTGTGTGTACTCAGAGCCAGAACTCAATAGCAAGGGGATGATGATAAGTCATTCATAAGAAATCTGCCCCTATGAGCCAAACATCTCCCATTAGGCTCCAACTCCAACACTGAAGATTACATTTCAACATGAGATTTGCAGGACATAAGCATCCAAACCATATCATTATGCCACTGCCTCTCCCCCAAAATTTCATGTCCTTTTCACATTGTAAATACCAATCATACTTTCTCAATAGTTTCCTAAAAGTCTTAACTTGTTCCAACATTAATTCAAAAGTCCCAAGTTCACAATTTCATCTGGTGTTGAGTTTCTTCCACTTATAACCTGTGAGATGAAAAAGAAGTTACATACTTCCAAGATATAATGGTGGTAAGGTCACTGGGCATACATTTCCATTCTAGAATGGAGAAATCATGCAAAAGGGGCACTAGGCTTCACACAAATCTGAAACCAAGCAGAGCAATCATTAAATCTTAAAGCTTCAAAGCAATCTTCCTTGACTTCATGTTCCACACCTAGGGCACACTGGTACAGGAGGTAAGCTCACACAGTTTTAGGCAGTTCTGTCCCTGTGACTTTGCTGGGTATAGCATCTGTGACTGCTCTCAGTTGGAGTTGGTTACCTGCAGCTTTTCCAGCCTCAGGATGGAAGGTGTCCACTACAATTCTGGGGTTAAAGGCAGTGGCACCCTTTCCATGGATCCACTGGGCAATGCCCTGTTGGAGACTCTGTGAGATCTCCAATCATATTTTTCCCTTCTACACTGCCCTAGTAGAAATTATTTGTGAGGGCTCCACTGCTGCAGCAGGCTTCTGCCTAGGCACCCAGGCCTTCAAATACATCCTCTGAAAATACAGAATGAAGCTGCCAAGCCTCCTTCACTCTTGCATTCTGTGCACCTGCAGACTTAATGCCATGTGTAAGCTACCCAGGCTTATGGTTTGCACCCTGTAGAGAAGCAGCCCTACTAGACATCACTGGAGCTTTTTCCCATTGTTTGCTTACTAACACTTCCCTCTCTTTCAGTCATGCTAATCTCTCTAGCAAGTAACTACTTGCACTAAAGCCTATTGGTATTCCCTCCTAAAATTATTTTCTTCTCTGCTACATGCAGACTGCAGATATTTCAAATTTTATTCTGTGCTTCCGTTTTAATTATAAGTTCTAACTTTAAATCATCTCTTTGTTCCCACCTCAAATCATAGGCAGTTAGATGCAGCCAAGCCACAATATCTTGAATGCTTTGTTGCTTAAATATTTCTTCTGCTAGATACCCTATGTCATCTTTTTTTTTTTTTTTTCTTTTTTGGAGATGGAGCCTCTCTCTGTCACACAGGCTGGAGTGCAGTGGCACAACCTCAGCTCACTGCAACCTCCACCTCCCAGGTTCAAGCGATTCTCCTGCCTTAGCCTCCCTAGTATCTGGGATTACAGGAGTCTGCCACCATGCCTGGCTAATTTTTTGTATTTTAGTAGAGACGGGGTTTCGCCGTGTTGCCCAGGCTGGTGTCGAACTCCTGACCTCATGATCCGCCCACCTGAGCCTCTCAAAGTGCTGGGATTACAGGTGTGAGCCACTGTGCCCAGCCATGTCATCACTCTTAAGTTCAAAATTCCACGGGTACTTAGGACATGAACACAATGCAGTTGAGTTCTTTTCTTGAATGTAACATGGGTGATGGGTGAGCTTTACTTCAGTTCCCAATGAATTCCTCATTTCCGTCTGAGATCTCATCAGCTGGTTGTTATTGTCAATATTTGTATCATAATTTTGGACACAGCCACTTAACAGATCTTTAAGAAGTTCCATACTTTCCCCCTTCTTCCTGTCTTCTTCTGAACCCTTCAAACTTGTCCAACCTTTGCAAATTACTCAGCTGCAAAGTCACTTCCACGTTTCCAGGTGTCTTTATAGTAATGCCTCACTCCTTGTTACCAATTTTCTGTGTTAGTTTGCTTTTGTGTTGCCATAAAAAATTACCAAAGCTGGGTAATTTATAAAGAAAATAGGTTTAATTGACTCATATTTCTGCAGGCTTTACAGGAAGCATAGTGCCAACATCTGCTCCTGGCAAGGCCTCAGGAAGCTTGCAATCATGCTGGAAGGCAGCAGGGAACCAGGATGTTACATGGTGAGCATGATAGCAAGAGAGAAAGGAGGGAGGTGCTACACACTTTTAAACAAACAGATTTCCTGTGAACTCAGATGAGAACTCACTCATCACCAAGGGGAAGACTCCAAACATCTATTCACATTATCAGAATTAATCCACATGTAGAGCCTCAGAGAGTAATTTTGTACCCATATTTGTTAGGTTCACAATATTATCAAGTGAAATATCTTTACCAATGCTACACATCATGGATTCTGACTTAAATTTACTCCAAGGACCACACTTTCTCCACTAAGATTTTACCAGTAATATTTCTCAGAAGGGGGAGCAGAAAAATTAGGAGGAATAGCAAGGGATAAAAGGAAGCTACTTAGTCAGAAAAGATTGGAACAGCTTTAGATGCACTTTATACCACACACCATCTGCTTTACAATGCTTTGATAAAACCATACTTTTATCAACGAGATTATAGAAACTTGATAATTTTTCTATTTTTATCTAATCAGTCTAATTTTTCATTCATTTTTATACTAATAATGAAATGTTTCAGTGTCAGTCTGATACTCATTTCATCCAAAGGAATAATCTGCAGAATTATTCCACAATGGGAAACAGCCACATTCACAAAATACTTGTATTCACATACACCCTTATGTTCTCATTGAAGGTCATTTTGCCCTGTAATGAAGACCACACCTATTTAACAGAAAGTCGTACTGAAAAGAATACTGTAGAGTCAAGCAACTAGAAAAATAATTAAAATAATCGTAATACTATCTCTGTATCTCTAGCCAAACCTTGACTACTAGCTTGAGAATAAAATGTGCATTGATTTTACACTCACTTTATCCCACATTTATGGATAGCTATTAAAAATTTTGCAGTATAAAAATGTTTAATTACAAATATTTCAGCAGTTGTTTTGTAATCAGGATCATGAAAATGTTTTAATTAATAAAATTTGTTTTCAACGTGTTTAGAAAAATGAACGCCTACTTAATTTTATTACTCACATAAAAATATGCCAAAATCCTTCCATGTACAAAATGAACCTAAGAGTCTTTCTTGCTGGCCATCTTTACTATTTTTATCCACTGCTATTAGTTCATTTCAGTTGCACTGCCGGTTTGCCTTCTTCAAGCAATGATTTATTCACTTCCAGGTAGCAGAGTGACATATAGTACATGAAACAAAACTCCTGAAGTGTTAAAATTTAAATCATAAGTCTACTTTCTCAAAGTCAAATGCTCTACCTATAAACGGGGAATTTGGCAGAATCAGGTTGTAAAGTTTTAAGAGTTGTCACAAAATTAGTTAAGGCCTCTCTTTCTTAAGAAGCAAGTTCAATTACATTACATTTCACTGTTTCTTTTTTCTTTTCTTTTTTCTTTTTTTTTTTGTCTTTTAGTTCTTAGATATTAGAGGGTTTAGATTTCATATGATCAATTTCAAATTTGGAGCACATATCAATATCTTAAAATGAGCCCAATTCATTTATACATCAATTTATATTCTTTACATTTACATCTTTGTTAAAGTAATGAAAAACTTAGCCTTACAGTAATTATTACAGAAATGCCTAAATACACATTGATGTTTTTAAAATGTCAATATCGTTCAGATGGGACAGAGCCCAATTCATTTTATACATCAATTTATTTCATATTCCCCACATTATCATCTTTGTTAAAGTAATGAAACCCCAGCCTTACAGTAATTACTACAGAGATGCCTAAATACACATTGCTGTTTCTAAAATGTCAATATCATTTAGATCGGACAGATTAACCTCAAAGTCTGGGCTTGTGCATTTAAATCTTCCAAGGAGAAATGTGTCAAGAGAATGTAATTTGCTCTAATAAAATATTATTTAAAACAGTCCTTTTACTTACAAAACTTTGAAGATTCCCAGACATTTGGATTCACAACACTCTTAGTGTCTTAGTAACTTTTTTTTGCATACACTCTGGCCAAAAGAAATATCTAAGAGTTCCATCTTTTTAGTAGTTAAATCCAAACAACTTAATAAATATTTACATTCTATCAGCTTAGTAGGCTTTTGGAGAAAATACACATAATCCAAATAACAAAATTATATTTTTAGTTCATTCTTAAATAACCACAATACCTTTCAAATTAGATGCAGGCATCTGTTTGGTACTGCATGACGCCCCAAGCCCTTAAGTCACATCATGCACTCTCACATTCATTTCCTTTTCTACATTGATTTCCACTTGGTACTTGCTTTTCATCATGCAATGGAAAAAACACGTCTTAGCAAGGTATGATGTCATCAGAAGGAATGTAGCACAATGCAACTTTGGGATTGTGAATCACCTCAAGCTAGCAGTAGACTCAGTGTCTGACAGATGTTTAGTATCACTGTGTTTTCCTTGAAAATTTAAAGTATTATGCAGCTCCCCCATGAGTGTGCTAATACTTTTGAGGAAGTGTCTTGGTTCACAGTTTTGGTAGATCAAAAGTGGGATTCTATAAGCTGTTTTGCCCCATGGTTGTGTGGTGACACAGAGTATTGATGAAAATGGGCATAGGTAACTGACTTTGAAATAAATTTAAACCTAACTATAATTTTCCAAAATATCATTACTCTGACAGCTGTCACAAAGAAAAGGAAGCAGTATAAGTGGGAAATTATAAATTGTTGCCAGAAAAAGACAAGATTTATATGCAATATTCAAATATATGTTATTTCAAGAATTATTTTGACAATTATCTTGAATTTTTTGTTTTGTTTATCTATTTTTGGTTTTCTGTTGTTACATGAGTTAGGTCAAAATACTTGACATAAGTCATGGTACAATGACAAGACATTTAGATTGGGTGTCATGACTCTTGTCTCTAGACCAACACTCCATTAATTGATTGCATGCTCTTGTGCAAATCACTACATTATTGAGCTTCATCTTACCCTGCAAAATAATTAAACTGTATAAAATCTAATGACCCATTATGTACTAAAATTGTAGATGGTTATGGGTTCAAGTTAACAAATGACTGATTTAGGTTGTATAGCCCAAATGTATGTGATTTTGATCATTCCCTTCATATCTGATAGATTTATGGATTAAGAACATTAAATTTATCTTAGCTATTCAGAGATCATTAAACATACACAGTAACAAAAAATGTAAAAGTGGGAATACATAACTAATATAACTTGTGGTAACTAGAAGATTTTTAGCCACATTAAAACAGATCTAGACCCAAACTTACGTTGTTAAGTCCTGTTACTTTACTTTTCACTCTTAAATAGCAAGAAAAGTATCATCCTTTTATGCCGTAAGTACTGCTTAAGATGGCAATTAAAAATGTCATTTCATTTATCTATTGATATTTTAATCTTCTTCCAAAGGTAACACCTTTCTTTATAACTAATATCAGAAACAAGCAGAATACACAGATTATAAAAAAGAGACTGGGATATTCTTTACTCTCTCTCTGTTTATTCCCTGCCAGCAGATATCACTATAGACATTTGAGACTCTGCCAACATCAAAAAAGGGTAAGAGAAGGACAAAAATAAAAAATAAAAAAGAAGTGATGATGGGTTTTTATTTTGGCTTTGTAATTTAATTTCCAACTGTTGATGATTCTTTTACCTTTGGTCTCTAAATTTACTATTTAGTCCTAATTTTGTTGGTTTAGTTTTATTATTTTTGTGGTGTGTATTGGAAGAGACAATTTACCACAAAAAATCCCTTGATTTCCATGCTTATATTTGCTGAATGTACCACATTACAAAGTTTCTCCTGATTCTGAGAAGTCGTGTAGTTAGTCACATGGGCAACTAAATAGGTTATAGAGACCACAGAGTGACTGTAATAAAATTTGCTCCAAAAGGGGAGGAAGCTGGTCAGTTTGCTGTTTGCCACACTGTTTGCTGCTTGTAAAACAAACAAACAAAAATGTACTGAGTCTTTGGCCCCAAAAAACAACCTACCATATGCGCATGTATCATCTGACCCTTGATGTGGTCCTGGGGAAATTGGGGCTCATATAAACTGTAAAAATATGTTGGCAATTTGAATGCTGTTTTCCCTGTGAGTAATAAAGACATCTCTAATTTGAGAGTTTCTGTCTTTTGTCAGTTTGCGTGAAACTGTGGCAAGTTGACTTACCATCTTGTAAATAGGGAAAATTCCAGATCCTTCATATTCTTGACAGTATTTGGCAATGAGAATGGGCTTGTGACAGAGACATGGCTTTCTGGAAAAGGAGAGAAATCTGTGCTCTGTTGAATAGTTGATGAAATTTAAGGGGAGTACCTGCGAATTTGAAGCAAGCATATTGCCCAAATTAGATGGCCAAGGGAACAATAAATGGTACTCTATATTGTTGCCTGTTAATAGAGAAGGATTGGCCAGTTCTTAACAGTATATTCTTTAAATATTTAATTGGATATGATAAAATCTTCATAAAAATTAAAATATTAAGTACAAGAAATGGAATGGCTAGTTTTAATTGTATGTTACTAAGAAAATGTATTTATTCAAAAGAGATAACTAGTACATCATCTAATTAATTTAATTAACATTTTATACTCATATCACTCATTGGAATTACCATCTAATAAAACCAGTTTTCAGTTAAATATTCTTTTTTACACTAATTAACAATAACTGGTATAAGATTTTAAAAATCAAAAATAGTAGACATTTATTATTTACCAATTTGTAATTTAGATCAATCATAAAAATTAGTTTTTGTCTCTGTATATGCATAATAATGCCTATGCTCCACTTTCTCTAAGTGTTTCACATTTGTTTATTTAATCCTTACAATGATTCTATGGTTTAGCCTTCACCAATATCCCTGTTTTACAACAAGGAAAATAAGGACTAGAGTTTCAATCAGTTGCCTTATGGGAAAAAGCTCCTCAGTGCTGACCCAGACACCAGTTCAGCCAGGCTGGTTGCAGATCCAGGTTTTCAGTCTCTTTGGTAGCTCAGGTAACTTTACTTTTCTATGTCTGAGTTTCCTCATATCTAAAAACATAGACAGAACACTGGAGATCACTTTCAGAAATATATATTTTAGTGCCATCAGAAAATAAATCACATTTACAAAATGAATTTTCAAATTAATCAATGATTAAGATTTTCTTAAAACAGGGGAAACAACCATGGAAAAATCCAAGGTTCTCTAATAACCCTGAGGACATTGAGAAAAAACTGCTTAGTTCTAGAATATTATTTTAAATCTGTGATGTCCTGTTTGACCTTATTTAAAGTTCAGGGATTTTTTTTTTTTTTTGTAAGCAGTAGAAAGGTGTGAAAATATATAATTCATCACAACAATTTTACTTTCTGGCTTCATAGCAGGTGATAGTACAATGCCTATAACTAGAATGTTATCAGGAAAACTTATTGTATTCTTACTTGTTCACAAAAAATTTTATGGGTTGGATTATGTTTAAACCACATAACAGTCAGTGATGTAGCTAGTATAATAGTGTCCTTTTTATTAAGGAGACTTAAGGAAAATTGTTGATGTCAGACCAGGTGCACACAATAGGAAAGAAGCAGCTACAAAAGTAATTTATAGATTCAATGCTGCCCCCTCAAGCTACCAATGACTTACTTCACAGAATTGGGAAAAACCATCTTAAACTTCATATGGAACCAAAAAAGAGCCCACATAGCCAAGACAATCCTAAGCAAAAAAATAAATAAAACAAAGCTGGAGGCATCATGCTACCTGACTTTAAACTATATTACAAGGCTACTGTAATCAATACAGCATGGTACTGGTACCAAAACAGAGATATAGACCAATGGAACAGAACTGAGGCCTCGGAAAGAATGCTACACAGCTACAACCAACTGATCTTTGACAAACCTGACAAAAACAAGCAATGGGGAAAGGACTGCCTTTTTAATAAATGGTGTTGGGAAAACTGGCTAGCCATATGCAGAAAACTGAAACTGGATCCCTTCCTTACACCTTATACAAAAATTAAGATGGATTAAAAATTTAAACATGAAGCCTAACACCATAAAAACTCTAGAAGGAAACCTAGGTAATATTATTCAGGACATAGACATGGGCAAGGACTTTATGACTAAATCACCAAAAGCAATGGTAACAAAAGCCAAAATAGACAAATGAATTTGTCTAAAATTAAGAGTTTTAATTAAACTTAAGATCTAATTAAACTTAAGTAAACTTAAGAGTTTCTGCACAGCAAAAGAAACTCTCAATAGAGTGAACTGGCAGCCAACAGAATGGGAAAAAAATTTTGCAATCTCCCCATCTGATTAATGGCAAATATCCAGAATCTATGGAGAGCTTAAACAAATTTACAAGAAAAAAAACAACCCCATCAAAAAGTGGGCAAAGGATATGCACAGACACTTTTCAAAAGAAGACATTTATGCAGCCAACAAACATGAAAAAATGCTCATCATCACTGGTCATTAGTGAAATGCAAATCAAAAACACGTTGAGATACCACCTCACACCAGTTAGAATGGCAATCATTAAAAAATCAGGAAACAACAGATGCTGGAGAGGATGTGGAGAAATAGGAAGGCTTTTACACTGCTGGTGGGAGTGTAAATTAATTAAACCATTGTGGAAGACAGTGTGGCAATTTCTCAAGGATCTAGAAATAGAAATTCCATTTGACCGAGCAATCCCATTACGTGGTATATACCCAAAGATTATCAATCCTTCTACTATAAAGACACATGCACACGTAGGTTCATCACAGCACTGTTTACAATAGCAAAGACCTGGAACCAACCCAAATGCCCATCAATGATAGACTAGACAAAAAAAATGTGGCTAATACACACCATGGAATACTACAAAGATCTAAAAAACTTTGAGTTCGTGTTCTTTGTAGAGACTTTGATGACTGTAGTAATCATCATTCTCAGCAAACTGACACGAGCAGAAAACCAAATACCACATATTCTCACTCATAAGTGGGTATTGAACAATGAGAACACATGGACACAGGGAGGGAAATATCACACACCATTGCCTGGGGGCTAGGGGCTAGGGGAGGAATAGCAGGGGGTGGGAGGATTGAGGAGGGATAGCATTAGAATAAATGTCTAATGTAGATGACACGGTGATGGATGCAACAAACTACCACCATGGCACGTGTATACCTATGTAACAAACCTTCAAGATCTGCACATGTACCCCAGAACTTAAAGTATAATAAATTTTAAAAAAGAAGACAGTTTAACTTATTGCTCAAATATGTTGTAGCTTCTATTATTGTACTGATGTTGAGTTAATTAAAGGGTGTTATGTATATTTATTTAAAATGCTATCAACTGAAGACCTTTGGTTTTCACTTTGCTCAATTTAAAAACTCATTTAATAATATATACTGAGTACTCGCATTTCTGTTCTAAGCACTGTGCTTGCAGATGTGCCTCTGCCTTCGTTGAACGTATGATAGCCCAGAATAGACAAATCAGTGATCATACTGTGTTATGACAAATGCAATAATAGGGTAACAGATGACAATAATAACATGCGCAGTGTGAGGTGTCAAAACTAGTCTAGGAATTCTGAGATGGTCCTGTGATTTGTCATAAACAGAAGAATTATATATAACCCACAGCTTTCTAGGAAAAAATGCAGATACAAAAAGTAAACTTGTAGATGTACATGAATTAAAATTCTGTGGATGACCAAGTTGTTTAAGTATGCATTTTTATGAAAGATGTAAGAAAAGATTAAATTAGAAACATACTTCGTGATAATAAATTTTATTCATCTGAAATTTAGAAACTTCTTATAGACTATTCTCATGATTCTAGAGTACAGTATTTATTCTCATGATTCCGAAAGCTGGGTGATTATAACTTATAAATGTGATCTTCTAAGACTTTCTCCCTAAAAATGCAAATGTTAATGACTTAGAAAGTACTAAAAACACAAAAAGCAATGTTTATTAAGTGAACATTTCCCTAAAGATAGCATCTTTGCTAAAGTCCTGCCAGAGCATAGACTGTTCCAAGTCCAATTATCTCCTCCCATCTTCTTAAAATTCAAGTATCTCTTTTCTCTAAATTCTTCACTTTAAATATATATATATATATATATATATATATATATATATGTGTGTGTGTGTGTGTGTGTGTGTGTGTGTGTGTGTGTATATATATACACAACCTATTTATTGTTATCATTTTCTCTTGGCAAAAGGAAAGGGTTACACCTCAGAACTTGAACTTAAATATAAACTACTGAGTATTGTTTGGCCAACATTCAAATACTATGGCATTTAACCCTTAACCTCTTATTTCTCTAAGATGTTTTTTCCTTTTCTCAGAATATTCATCTCCTTCGTGTTGGCTACTTCTGCCTTCACTGCATAGTTAACCTTAATTCATGACAGTCTTGTCAAAATACTTCTATTTCACCTTGCAGAAAAATTCCAGCTGTTTTTTTCTGTAACAGAGTTTTGTTTTTACTGAAAGAGCATGTCAATTAGGCAAAGTAAGAAAAGCATCAGGGTATTTCCTTATAAAATTTTTGCAATGTGATAAAAGTCTTTTAATTCTGAAAAACCAGATATGTAGCCTAGTTTTTCTTGGTACAATTAAAATCCACTAATATGTTGACATCTAAGTGCCTTCAATAGGGCATGAACATGATATTTCATTACTGCATTACTGCCATAAAGGTTACTGCTGAAAAATTTCCAAATGAAGGATTTATGTGCACTTGTGCTACATTTACCAAATTTTTTCAAATAAATCTCCCCAAGCATTTACAGGTGAGCCACAGGGCTTTCAATACAAGTGTGATAGTTTTTCACAGAGTATTTGGATATATTGAGTGAATACTTCAGAAATATTTTCATTTGAGTTAGCATATATTACTACCCACTCATAACAAGAGAACAGCTATACAAGTAGCATATTCTAGGTTTCCTTCAATGTAGCCATGGAGCAAACTGTGGCTATTATACTGTTAAGTCTTCTGTGAGGTGTCTTAGTTCAGACTATTATAACAGAGCACAATATATTGGGTGATTTAAACAACAAATATTTATTTTCACAGTTAAGAGACTAAGAAATCCAAGATCAAAGGGCTAGCAGATCCAGTGTCTTGGGAGGGCTTTCTTCCTGGTTTAGAGACATTTTCTTGCTGTGTCCTCACATGGCACACACACAGAGATAATCTCTCTTGTCTTATAAGAACTGATGTCATTCATAAGGGCTCTATTTTCATGAACTAATTACCTCTTAAAGGCTCCACTTCCAAATGCTGTGATACTGGGGATAAGCTTCAGTCTCTGAATTTGTGGGAGACACAAACATTCTATAGCATAAAGTATACTATTATTATAATAACTTCAAACAAGAAGATATAGTGGCTGCGTATTTCAGAGTTGACTCTACAAGTTCAGAAGTCCAACAAAAGCAAAGCACTAAATTTCTCAATTATTTTATTGCATTTCCCTTTTTAAGTTTTAGTGGTTATTGTTATTATTTTTGTTTTTGTTTTGTTTTGAGATGGAGACAGGATCTGAGCTCACTGAAACCTCCACTTCCTGGGTTCAAGTGAGTTTCCTGCCCCAGACTCCCAAGTAGCTGGGATTACAGACATGTCACCATGCCCAGCTAGGTTTTGTACTTTATTAGTAAAGACTGGGTTTCACTATGTCAGCCAGGCTGATCTCAAACTCCTGACCTCAGATGATCTGCCCACCTCAGCCTCCCAAAGTGGTAGGAGTGCATTATTTACGCTTTCCTTGACGGTTTTTCCATACCTCTTGTATAACTATGACAGTGCTCTCTTAACCGATCTACCAGCCTTCAATTTGTCTAACCCCCACTTCCTAACCATCACTACATGTAAACATCATTGAAAAATTATATTTCTGATTATAATATTTTGGATAAATTCTTTGAGGAATAATTTGCATAATTAATATGCCCACATTTTAGTTGTGTAGTTTAATGTTATAACAACTAAACACCTTTAAACTATTACCATGATCAAGATAGTAAAGAAATCTGTCACTCCACAAAGTTCCTTCATGATCCCCTTTTAATAAATTCTCACCCATATCCTGACCCCAAGCAACAACTAACGTGATTTCTATTATAGTAACTTATTTTTATATCTCCCAGGATTTCATATAGAAGAGATTATACAGTATGTAGTTTTTTGTCTCTAGCTTCTTTTGCTAATCATGTTTGAAAGGCGTGCATGTTGTAGCATGTAGCAGAAATGTGTTCCTTTTTTCTGATGTGGTAGTTTGTTTTCTATTAATATGTTTATATACATTTGAGTTGTTTTAGTTGGATACTATTACAAATAAAACTATTTGTATATATAATTGGTGAACATGTATAACATTTGTATGTATTATTGGTGGACATGTTTTTATTTATCTTGCATTAATACCAAAAAATATTTCAAAGTCATTCTTAAATTACGTAGGGCAGTTTGAATAGTATATATTGTGGCCAATACCTTGTGTGAGTATTTTTAATTTTTTGCAATTCTAGTGAGTATGAAATGGTTTCTCATTGTAGTCTTAGTGTTAAGCTCTTGTTTTGTGTTGAACACCTCTCCTTGACCTTGCTGGCAATCTATATATCTTATTTTGTAAAGTGTCTGTTGGAGACATTTGTCTACTTAGGAAAAAGTTTGTCTCTTTATTATGTATTTGTTAAAATCAATATCTATGTCATAGATGGAAGCTCTTTAACAGATTTATGTTTTAAGCAGACTTATCCTACACTGTGAACCACTTTTCCAAAGAAAATACTTCATTACTAAGTCCAACTTACAAATTCATCTGTTGTTAGCGCTTTTTGTATTTTCTCCAGTAAATCTTTGCCTACTTCAAGTTCGTTAGATGTTTACCCTGTTCTTCGTTATTTTTTATGGTTTTAACTTTTATATTTTTGGATAATATTCATTTTGAATTTTGATTTATAATATTACATAGGTGATTAGTGTTCACATTTTACATACAGATGTTTCGTTTCAGGAACATTTGGTAGAAAAACAATTCTTTCTCCATTGAATTATCTTGGCAACTTTCTTGAAAAATTAGTTTCCATATGTATACCAATCTAGTCCTAAAGTATTCTATGTCGTTTACTTATGTATCCATACTTATGACATGCTGAAGTCTCCTGATTACTATAGCTTTATAGTAGCCTTCAAAGATGTTAGTGTGAGTCATTCAATTAAATTTTCTTTTTAAATACTGTTTTGATTTTCTAGGTCCTTTGGTTTCTGTATAAATAATATAATTAGTGTGTCAGTGTGTACCCAAAAAAAAGCTTCTTTGATGTTTTAATTAATCTCTACGTCAATTGGGGGAAATTTACTACGCTAATAATAATTATTTTCTATTCATGAATGTAGTATACATCATAATTTATTTAGGGTTCCTAAATTCCTCTCAGAAATATTTTGTGTTTTCAAATTACAGGTTTTAGACACATTGTAAAATGTTTTTTCTTCAGGAGTTTAAATATTTTAATACATTTTAAAATATAATTTTTTGTTTCCAGCCTATACAACTAGAGATAATTTTGAGAAAGTTAATTACATTGATTGGTAGTTTTGGATCTTAGGTTTGCATTCGTGAATTATCAAAGTTTATTTAAATGAAATATTTTATTACTTCACATTTCATATTTCCCATTTAAATGTTATAAAGTTACATAATTTCATTTACCTAACCCCTATTCTTTTTATTTTAGCTATAATTTTATTTTTATTTCTTAAACTCTGGCTTACCATGTTATTATTCTTTATTTAAACAGTAACTTGCCTTTTAAAGAAATATTGCTATGAATTACACACAGATTTATATGTATCCAATTATTTACCATTTCCAGTGCTCTCAACCTCTCTTTGGACTTGAATCTATCCATTATCACTTCCCTTCATTCTGAAAAAAAAAAAATAAAAATTAGCTTTTTTTTTTTTGTAGTACAATTTCCTGGTAACACAATGTCTCAGCTTATATTTATCTGAAAATGTTTATATTTCAAACTCTTTTTAGAAGTACATGTTACTGAATTTTGAATTTGTATTTGAATAATATTTTTTCAACACTATAATTTTTATAAAAAAATCAAAGTACAGAAATTTCTGGATTGTTTCAGTAGCTCAACAATATTAAAGAGTCAGCTTTCATCTGCATTTCAGCTCTACAATTTGTAGCATATTGGCTTACAGTTCTATGAGCCTAAGATGGCCACTGTAGTGCCAAAAATTATGTCTTAATGGCAAGAAGTAGGTGGGAAAAGTTTACCAGATGCATTTTTCTATTTTCATCTGAACTACAAAAAAACATATCCAGAAGCCCTTGCAGCATATTTCCACTTATAATTCAGAGATTAAAACAAAGCTTTGTTGTTCTCACTGGCTGTGAGACTGGAAAAGTGAGTATGGTATTTGGCTTTCCATTCTCTATCATGTGATGCAGTAAAAAGAAAGTTTTCTGGATGGATTTGGTGCCACTCACAATAAAATTTGCTTTAATAGGAAAAGAAACTCCAAAATAATCTCAGGGGTTATGCTGCCAGCCCAGATGGAAATTTAATGGAGTCCAGGATATCAATAGTAGCTCTGATACACCAGTTGTAGTTATGTTGACTCAAAAGTAACACATAATTATCACATCAGAAAAAAGTATCAGTTTTCCTCCACTCTAGGTTTTATACCATATTGTCTCATTTTATCTCTCACTTGTTCCTGGTTTTCCAATCACTTTCTACTGATTTGATTTCCTTTTCCTTCGACCATATAGATTATGTTTCTTAAATTCTTTTGCATTTCATTGGTTCTGCTCACAATCTTCTCTATATCATCCATGCTTCACCCACAGTGTGGTCTGACTTTTTTTCTTTATCTGAATATTAACATTAGAAATGTTAAATAGAAAGATTTACAATTTAGAGTAAACAGATTCCTCAGGCCAAGCCATATCAAAGTCAAGAGACCTGCCAGTAAGTAGCTTCCTGTGGAGGTTGCTGTTAATTTGTGTTTTGATCAGCTGAAATCAAGTTAGTAGGACCATGTGATGCAAAGCAGCATTTTCTATGTATAGAAAAAACCTCGACTGTTTGTTCCAAACAGTTTTGATATATAGCAAAGTCATGTAATTTCTCTGTGAAACAAAGATCCTAAATGATTTGGTCACAACTTTTCTTCTAGCACTACTTCTCATTATTTATATGTCTCACTTTTTGAGAAATAGCTATGCAATTTTCCATAGTGGTTATGCTAATTTACATTCCCACTAACACTGTGTAAGAGCTCCCTATTCTCCTCATTCTAGCCAGCATCTGTGTTTTGTGTGTGTGTGTGTTTTTACTAATAGCCATTCTAAATGAAAAAAGATCATACCTCATTGTCATTTTGATTTGCATTTCATGATCACTAGTAATGTCGAACATTTAAAAATATACCTGTTAGCAATTTGTATGTCTTTTTTTTTTTTTTTGAGAAATATCTATTCATGTCCTTGGCTAACTTTTAAAAATATTATTTGCTTGCTTTTCTGCTATTGGATTGTTTGAGTTTCATATATGTCCTGGTCATTAATGCCTTATTAGATGAATACTTTACAAATATTTTCTCCCTTTCTGTAGGTTGTCTCTTTACTCTTTTGATTGTTTCCTTTGCTGTGTGGAAGCTGTAGGTAGACGTAATCCCATTTGTTAACTTTTGCCTTTGTTTCCTGTGGTTAAGGTCTTACCCAAATATTTTCATGATTGAATTTCCTGAAGTGTTTAGTGTTTTCTTCTGGTAGTTTCCAAATATTTAAATCTTACATTTAATTTGTTAATCCATTTTATTTGATATTTGTATACAATAAGCAATAAGAGTCTAGTTTCATTCTTCTTTACAGGTTGCCATAGCTATTACTGATTTTCATAGATTTATCTTTGAGTCTTTCTACAATAGTTACAAATGAATTACATATCACTATTACAATACTAGCATATTCTGAGTTTGTCCGTGTATCTACTTTTACCATTGAGTTTTATACTTTGAAATATTTTCCTTTTGCATGTTAATATCTGTTTCTTTCAGATTGAAAAACTCTTTTTAGTATATCTTGTAAGATGGGTCTCGTGGTGATAAATTCTCTCAAATTTTGTTCATCTGAGAGAGACTATCTCTTCTTCATAGTTGTAGGATAGCTTTCCTGAATACGATATTTTTGGATGGCAGTTTCTTTCAGCGTTTTGAAAATATTGCCCCACTCTTCCTTGGCAGTATAGAAACTGTGAGTCCAGGAGAAATTCCACATTCATGGGAAAGGTTGAATTGTGAGAGGGGCATCATGAATATAGAAGTCTAATTCTCTTACTATTTCCTCTGAGTCTTATCATTTTTCTCTGGCCCCAGAAATTGTCACACCTTCAGATTAGAGTTCTGGGATATTGCTGGTGATCATATTGGTGCTGAGAATTTGTTTTTAGTTTTCTATGAAGGAGAATAAAACCAGATTGCTTCTACTCTGCCATTTTTGTAACATCACTCTTCCTGGCATGTCATTTAGAAAAAGATTCTTGGAAGTTGCAGGAAAATGGTAGATAGGAGGCAAGACTAACTTGTACCTCTCACTTGTATGGACAGAACAGTGTGTGGAGACTCACATTGTGAACTTTTGCTCCAAGAACTGTCACACAAACATACCAGGAAATCTGAAAAAAAGCTATTTTATGGCAAGGTGACTACGGTTAATGATGTATCGTATTCTTGAAAAATATAAAGACAGTGGATGTTGAATATTATCACAAAAATGATTATTATATAAAGTAATTGATTTGTTAATTAACTACATTTAATCATCCACAATGTAGATATACTCTAAAACATCATGTTGTATATGATAAAAACATACAATGTTACCTCTCAAATTAAAAAAATACAAATAAAAGTTTAAAATAAAAATTTTTTAAATGGAATGGCCGACAACTGTTCAAAAATACCAGTGAGCATCAACATTAACTGTAGGCCCAAAATATACAGATTCCCAAGAAGGACAAATAGCAATAAACAAACAATAAAAAAAAATAGAAAACACCTACATGCATCATATGCAAGTTTATGAAAACCCCAAAATAAAGAGAAAATCATAAAACTGGTAGCAGAATAAGGACACATTACTCTCAGAGGAGTAGCAACAAGAATTAAATAATTCTCAAACATTTATCATTTCTTTGTGTTGGAAACATTCCAAATGTTCTCATTTGAAATGCGCAAACCATAGGACTGTGATTACATTTATATGACATTCTAAATAAAGTAAATTTATAAATTAATGAGAGGTTGCCAAGGATTGGGAGTTGGGGTATGTTTAAGTTGGTGCAAGAGATAATTTGAGGTTAAGAATGTTCTATACATTGACTGCTGTTTCACAGCAGCATAAGTGTAAAAATTCAGAATATTATTGTAATAAGGTTACATTTTACTGTATGTTCATTATACCTCAATATACATGACCAATAATGTTTAACAATAATGTAAATTTTCCAATAAAGATGACAGACGAGCCACAAATACTTACTACATCTCCCTCTAAAGACCGTAATACAATCACAAAAAAGTTATATTCTATTTAGTGTATAAGCTTAAACTAGAAAAAGAACATGAAGAGGAAGTATCAGAGGATAATGGCAGAACAAATTTCTTGAAAGTACCTGAAGGCTTTGTCATGGAGACTTGTAAGAGTTCAACCTCCTGTTTCATTCAACAAAAGACTCAAGAGACTGAGGTAACACCAGTTCCCAGAGTGGGCTGTGTTGATGCAAGAGATAGCAATGTGGGACTTGTTTTGTAATGTTAACTAAGACATAGGACCCTCATATACCTTCACTATACTTTCATCAAGTGTGTTGGCAAGAGTGGCTGCAAGTTTACAATCAGCCAATTAATTAGAATTAATTAATCAGAAAATTAATTTGTGGTTGACAGAGAAAAAAGTAGAAGTTATAGGTGTATGACACTGATTGTTACTGGGTAAGGAGGAGGGTTCTCTCTCTGATGCTGAAGAAATCCTGCATCCTAATTTGGAAGATAATGTCATGGGTGTAAATACACGTAGAAATGCATTAACATGTGTATTTAAGATGAGTGCAGTTCACTGCAGGTGAATGTTATCTTGTTTGAAAAGAACATTAAAAGTAGTAATTATTAACACCACATGTTATTGTTTACCAAAATATCAGATATTTGTTTTGTCATCCAATTCTCCCTGGTGTTATGGGGCCTCATATATTTTAGATGATGGATTTATGTATCTTGAATATAAACAAAAGATAAGGTACAGTGTTGTGAAATATATTTTTCTAAATAAAGGTTTTCAATTTCACACATTGCAAAATATATAAAACATTTATCATGAAAATTCATTAAACCATATTTGCTGACTAAATTCTAAAGTTCAATTTTTTTTCCAATTTTCTAAGTTAGTACATGCCCAATATATTATAAGAACTTTAGTCAAAATAATGTGCCCTCGTATTTCAATGTTTTTAAGATGAAAGTATTGATAGATGGAATATCCCTATAAGTAGGATGCTAAAAATATTATAATTCATAACAAAATTTATGCTAGAGAAATATGTTAAAAAAATTTTTTTATACTTTAGGTTCTGGGGTACATGTGCAGATCTTGCAGGATTGTTGCATAGGTACACATATGGCAATGTGGTTTGCTGCATCCATCCCCCCATCAACTACATCTGGCAATTCTCCCCATGTTATTGCTCCCAAACCTCTCCACATACCTGCTGTCCCTCCCTTAGCCACCCCCAACAGACCCCAGTGTGTGATGCTCCCCTCCCTGTGTCCGTGTGTTCTCATTGTTCAACACCCACCTATGAATGAGAACCTGTGGCGTTTGATTTTTTTTTCTTGTGTCAGTTTGCTGAGAATGATGGTTTGCAGATAAGATCCACATCCCTACAAAGGACATGAGCTCATCATTTTTTATGGCTGTATAGTATTCCATGGTGTATATGTGCCACATTTTCCCTGTCCGGTCTATCATCGATGGGCATTTGGGTTGGTTCCAGGTCTTTGCTATTGTAAACAGTGCCACAGTGAACATTTGTGTGCATGTGTCCTTACAATAGAACAATTCATAATCCTTTGGATATATACCCAGTAATGGGATTGCTGGGTCAAATGGAATTTCTATTTCTAGGTCCTTGAGGAAGTGCCACACTGTATTCCACAATGACTGAACTAGTTTACATTCCTACCAACAGTGTAAAAGTGTTCCTATTTCTCCACGTCCTCTCCAGAATCTGTTGTCTCTAGATTTTTCAATGACCACCATTCTAACTGGCATGAGATGGTATCTCAATGTGGTTTTGATTTACATTTCTCTAAAAACCAGTGATGATGAGCATTTTTTCATATGTTTCTTGGCCTCATATTTGTCTTCTTTTCAAAAGTGTCTGTTCTAACCTTTGCCTACTTTTGAATGGGTTTGTTTTTTTCTTGTAAATCTGTTTTAGTTTTTAGAGATTCTGGATATTAGTCCTTTGTCAGATGAGTAGATTGCAAAAAATTTTTCCCATTCTGTTGGTTGCTGATTGACTCTAATTGTTTCTTTTGCTGTACAGAAGCTCTGGAGTTTAATTAGGTCCCATTTGTCTATTTTGGCTTTCGTTACCAGTGCTTTTGGTGTTTTGGTCATGAAGTTCTTGGTTATGCCTGTGTCCTGAATTGTGTTATCTAGGTTTTCTTCTAGGGTTTTTAGGGTGTTAGGACTTATGTTTAAGTCTTTGATCCATCTGGAGTTAATTTTAGTGTTAGGTGTCAGGAATGGGTCCAGTTTCTGCTTTCTGCAAATGGCTAGCTAGTTTTACCAACACCATTTATCAAACAGGGAATCCTTTCCCCATTGCTTGTTTTTGTAAGGCTTGTCAAAGATCAGATGGTTGTAGATGTGTGGTATTGCCTCCAAGACCTCCATTCTGTTCCATTGGTCTATACCATGCTGTTTTGATTACTGTAGCCTCGTAATATAGTTTGAAGTCAGGTAGCGTGATGCCTGTGGCTTTGTTCTTTTTGCTTAGGATTGTTTTGGCTATGTGGACTCTCCTTTGATGCCATATGAAGTTTAAGATGTTTTTTTTCCACTTCTGTGAAAAAGGTCATTGGTAGCTTGATGGGGTTAGCATTGAATCTATAAATTACTTTGGGCAGTATGGCCATTTTCACAATATTGATTCCTCCCAACCATGAGCATGAAATATTTATCATTGTGTTTGTGTCCTTTCTTATTTCCTTGATCAGTGGTTTGTAGTTCTCCTTGAAGAGGTCATTTACATTCTTTGTTAGTTGTATTCCAAGGTATTTTCTTCTCTTTGTATCAATTGTGAATGGCAGTTCATTCTTGATTTGGCTCTCTTTAAGTCTGTAATTGGTGTATAGCAATGCTTGTGATTTCTGCACATTGGTTTTGTATCCAGAGACATTGCTGAAGTTGCTTATCAGTTTAAGTAGATTTTGGGCTGAGAGGATAGGATCTTCTAAATATACAATCATGTAGTCTGCAAATAGAGACAATTCGACTTCCTCCTTTCATAATTGAATACTTTTTTTTTCTTGCCTAACTGCTCTGGCTAGAACTTCTGATACCATATTGAATAGGAGTGGTGAAAGAGGGCATCCTTATCTAGTGCCAGATTTCAAAGAGAATGCTTCCATTTTTTGCTCATTTAGTATGATATTGGGTGTAGGTTTGTCATAAATAGCTTTTATTATTTTGAAATATGTTCCTTTGATACCTAGTTAATTGAGTTTTTAGCATAAAGAGCTGTTGAATTTTGTTGAAGGCCTTCTCTGCATCTATGGAGATAATCATGTGGTTTTTGTCTTTGGTTATGTTTATGTGGTGGATTATGTTTATAGAATTGCGTATGTTGAAACAGCCTTGCATCCCCAGGATAAAGCCTACTCGATTGTGATGGATAAGCTTTTTGATGTGTGTTGCAATTGGTTTGCCAGTATTTTTTTGAAGATTTTTGCATCTATGTTCATCATGGATATTGGCCTGAAGTTTTCTCTTGTTGTCGAGTCTCTGCCAGGTTTTGGTATTAGGATGATGTTGGTCTCATAAAATGATTTGGGAAGAATTCCCTCTTTTTGTATGTTTGGAATAGTTTCAGAAGGAGTGGTACCAGCTCCTCTTTGTATGTCTGGTAGAATTCAGCTGCGAACCCATCTGGACCTGGGCTTTTTTTGGTGGGTAGGGTATTAATTGCCACCTCAACTTCAGCCCTTGTTTTTGATCTGTTCAGGGTTTCAACTTCTTCCTGGTTTAGGCTTGGGAGGGTGCAAGTGTCCAGGAATTTATCCATTTCTTCCAGGTTTCCTGGTTTATGTGAATAAAGTTTTTTGTCGCCATTTCTGATGGTAGATTGTATTTCTGTGGAATCGGTGGTGATATCCCCTTTATTGTCTTTTATTGCATCGATTTGATTTTTCTCCCTTTTCTTTTTTATTAATCTGGCTAGTGGTCTATTTTGTTGACATTTTCAAAAACACAGCTCCTGGATTTTTTGATTTTTTGAAGAGTTTTTTCATCTCTATTTCCAGTTCTTCTCTCTATTTCTTGTCTTCTAGCTTTTGAGTTTTGTGTTTTTTTTTTTAATTTTTTTTTNTCTTTCAATTTTGATGATAGGGTGTCGATTTTAGATCTTTCCTTGCTTCTCATGTGGGCATTTATTGCTATAAATTTCCCTCTAGACACTGCTTTAAATGTGTCCCAGGGATTCTGGTATATTGTGTCTTCATTCTCGTTGGTTTCAAAGAACATCTTTATTTCTGCCTTCATTTCATTATTTATCCAGTCGACATTCAGGAGCCAGTTGTTCAGTTTCCATGAAGCTGTGTGGTTCTGAGTTAGTTTCTTAATTCTGAGTTCTAATTTGATTGCCCTGTGGTCTGAGAGGCTGTTTGTTATGATTTCCCTTCTTTTGCATTTGTGAGGAGTGATTTACTTCCAATTATGTGGTTAATTTTAGAGTAGGTGCAATGCGGTGCTGAGAAGAATGTATATTCTGTGGATTTGGGTGGAGATTTCTGTAAATGTCTATTAGGTCCACTTGGTCCAGATCTGAGTTCAAGTACTGGATATCTTGTTAATTTTCTGCCTCATTGATCTGTCTAATATTGACAGTGGAGTGTTAAAGTCTCCCACCATTATTGTGTGGGAGTCTAAGTCTCTTTATAGGTTGTTAAGAACTTGCTTTATGTACCTAGGTTCTCCTGTATTGGGTGTACATTTATTTGGGATTGTTAGCTCTTCTTGATGCATTGATCTTTTTACCATTATGTAATGCCCTTCTTTGTCTCTTTTCATCTTTGTTAAAGTCCATTTTATGAGAGAATAGGATTGCAACTCCTGCTTTTTTTTTACTCTGCATTTGCTTGATAAATCTTCCTCCATCCCTTTATTTTGTGCCTATGTGTGTTCTTGCACCTGAGATGGGTTTCCCGAATATAGCTCACTGATGAGTCTTGACTTTTTATCCAATTTGCCAGTCTGTGTCTTTTGATTGGGGCATTTAGCCCCTTTACATTTAAGGTTAATATTGTTATGTGTGAATTTCATCCTGCCATTTTGATGCTAGCTGGATATTTTTTTTCCATTAGTTGACGCATTTTCTTCATTGTGTCAATTGTCTTTACCATTTGGTACGTTTCTGGAGTGGCTGGTACTAGTTGTTCCTTTCCTTGTTTAGTGCTTCTTTCAGGAGTTCTTTGTAAGGCAGGCCTGGTGGTGATGAAATCTCTCAGCAATTGCTTGTCTTTAAAGGATTTTATTTCTCCTTCACTTATGAAGGTTGGTTTGGCTGGATGTGAATTTCTAGGCTGAAATTTCTTTTCTTTAAGTATGTTGAATATTGGCCCCCACTTTCTTCTGGCTTGTAGAGTTTCTGCTTGGTGATCCACTGTGAGTCTGATGGGCTTCTCTTTGTGGGTGACCCAACCTTTCTGGCTGCCCTGAGCATTTTTTCCTTCATTTCGTCCCTGGTGAATCTGATGATTATGGGCCTTGAGGTTGCTCTTCTTGAGGAGTATCTTTGTGGTGTTCTCTGTATTTCCTGGACTTGAGTGTTGGCCTGGCTTGCTAGGTTGGGGAAGTTCTCCTGGATAATATACTGAAGAGTGTTTTTCAGCTTGGATTCATTTTCTCTGTCATGTTCATGTACACCTATCAAACGTAGATTAGGTCTTTTCACATAATCCCATATTTCTTGGAGGTTTTGTTCATTTCTTTTCACTTTTTTTTCTCTGTTCTTGCCTTCTTATTTTGTTTCATTGAATTGATATTCAATCTTTTATATCCTTTCTTGGTCAATTCAGCTATCGAAACTTGTGTATGCTTCGTGAAGTTCTCATGCTGTGTTTCTCAGCTTCATCAAGTCGTTTATATTCTTCTCTAAGCTGTTTATTCTAGTTAGCATTTCATCTAACCTATTTTCAAGGTTTTTAGTTTCTTTGCATTGGTTTAGTATATGTTATTTTAGCTCTGAGACAGTTGTTATTACCCACCTTCTGAAGCCTGTTTCTGTCAGTTCATCAGATTCATTCTCCATCTAGCTTTGATCCCTAGCTGGTGAGGAATTGCGATCCCTTGGAGGAGGAGAAGCATCCTGGTTTTTGGTATTTTCATCCTTTTTGCACCGGTTTGTTTCCATCTTCATGGCTTTATCTACCTGTGGTCTTTGTAGTTGGTGACTTTCATATGGGGTCTCTGAGTGGATGTCCTTTTTGTTGACGTTGAAGCTATTTCTGTTTTTTAGTTTTCCTTCTAATGGTCAGGCCCCTCTGCTGCATGACTGCTGGAGGTCCACTCCAGATTCTGCTTGCCTGGGTATCACCGACGAGGGCTGCAGAATATTAAGGGTTACTGCCAGTTTCTTCTTCTGTTATCTTTGTCCCAGGAGGGTACCCACCAGATGTCAGCCTGAGCTCTCCTTTATAAGGTGTCTCTTTGGGTATATGGGAGTTGGGGTGTTGCTTGAGGAGACAGTCTGTCCCTTATAGGAGCTCAAGTGCTGTTCTGGGAGCTCCATTATTCCATGCAGAGCTGCTGGGCAGGTACTTGTAAGTCTGCTGAGGTGGAACTCATAACCGCCTTTTTTCCCAAGTGCTCTGTCCTAGGAAGGTCGGCTTTATTTATAAGTTCCTGTCATGCTGCTGCCTTTTTTCATAGATGCTCTGCCCTGCATGGAGATAGTCTAGTCACAGTCTGCCAGCAGAGGTGTTGCTGAGCTGCCACAGGCTCTGCCCACCTGCTGTGTGAACTGCCTTGGTATTGACAGACTGCCTCGGTAGTGGCAGAGGCCCTTCCCCTGACTGAGGTGTACTGTCCTGGGTTCAGCTGTGCTTGCTGGGAAACTCTCAATCCAGAGCATTTCAGATTGCTTGTTTTGTGTGTGTGGTACCCACAGAGCCAGATCGCCTGGCTTCCTGTCTCAGCCCCGTCCCTTTCAGTTGAATGGCCAGCTCAGTATCCCAGGAATTCCAGGCACCAGTTGAAATGGCTGCCCAGATTTGTGTGAGTTTCTGTGTGCCAACCCTTGGCACTAGCTGAAACAGCTGTGCTGAAAACTCATGGTGCTTTTCAGTCGGGAATCTCCTGGTCTGTGGGCAGTGAAAACTCGTTTGGGAATGTGGTGATCACTTACCCTCTGCATTATTCTTTCTGTGAACTGCACTCCAGAGCTGTTCCTATTTGGCCTAAATATGTGTTTTCAATTTTCCTTCTATATACTACTTTATTTTGTATGGTTGCAGAAGACACGTACTTTGAAATGTAATCCTTATGAGGTTCTTCACATAGAATTCTCCTTAATGATGTCTAATAAATATTTTGCAAAATGCAGAAATACTGTGACTTTTAATGATGAGTGTCTTTCATATTTATCACTCTTCAGTATTTCCTGTAAGATTTATTGTTGTTTCATTGTAATGAGTAATAGTAATTCTTTACATGAGTTGTACATGTACATCTTGCTAGTAGCTATAAAACAATATTGTCAAATACTTGCAGTGAAACAGTACTAAATAAAAAGCAAAAACAAAAAACCCAAGACCATATGGAAATAAAATGTGAGTTTTTTACCAATGGTATCATGCTAAAGATTTACATGGCTGTTTCATTTCTGTTTGTTTATTTATTTATTTATTATTTGAGACAGAACCTTTTTGTCTTCCAGACTGAACTGCAGTGGGGAACTCAGCTCACTGCTACCTTGGCCTTCCAGGTTTAAGCGATTCTTTGCCTCATCCTCCTGAGTAGCTTGGATTACAGGGCATGCCGCCACACCTGGCTAATTTTTGTATTTTTAGTGGAGACAGGCTTTCACCATGATAGCCAGTCTGGAAGGCCAAGGCCACTCACCTTGGTCTTCCAAAGTACTGGGATTATAGACGAAAGCCACTGCACTAAGCCCACGTCTTTTTTAAAACCACGTCTTTATATTTTTGGAACACTTGACTTCAAAATAATAATTATATTTTGGAAAATAGATCTTTTGGACTATTATATTCATCAAATTTATAGGAACACCAGTACACTGACATTTTATTTAAAATGTAAATTTTAATTTTTCTAAAACTAATAAAAGATTGTTATTAGATTACTATGAAAAGAATAAAAGATGAATATTCTTTTATGTTTGAGTTATTTTGTACATTAAGATATATATAATACAGCACCATTTTCTAAAATTTTGACCAGTAAACTGAAACACAATTTTAATAAATATAGACTATCTAGTGTAGCTTATTTTTCACAAATTAATGAATGTATTAAAATTACCATTTTTAAATTGATTAAAGGAGGCATATCAACATAATAAATCTGTGTTAAATTATTTCTGGTTTTCCTTCTTGTCCTCTGACTTTAATTATTTCCCATAATGCCAAATATAATGATGTATCTGTTATCTTCCAAATTTGAAGAAGAAAGTATTAAGTCAAATACGTTAAAAATATAATTTTAGTAATATCTCATGTGGCTATTTGTAAAATAATAAAAGTATATTTTTAAACTCCTGGTTTTATCAGAGTGAACTTGTTTGTATTTTTCCTTATCTCTTTTTGATATTTACTGCAAAATCGAGAAGGAATGAGAAATAAAAATGTAAATTCCATTTTTGATAAGCCTTATAGAAAAATCTGAAACCTTATATCACAAGTTGATAGGAAGAAATTCCAAATGCAGTGATCGTCAAACACGTATGCAAGAAGGTGCATTAAGCTAGCCCAAGGCTGCACTGAGCAGCAGCTTACATTTCTTAAAGATGAAGGCGCAAGCAAAGTTGCAAACCAATACAATTTTGTTCACATGCACTGAAAGTATGTCCCTGGGATGGCAGGGGTACCTTTCCAGGACTTGGTTAGTTATCAATCATATAGATAAGTGATATTTAGGAGAGCTGCATTTTGTCAAGGAGTACGGGGCAGTGTTTGGGAAGGGGCAGTGACTGAACTAGAAGCAATATGTTCTGTTGCCTGAGAAAGGTAACAGATAAAAGAACTCACTCTTACAACCCTCTCATAAAAATAAATCTCATTATCTTGGAAATGACTCAGCCCCTTCCAAAATGAATCTGTTAGAAATACTGGCAGATAAATCCAATT
Organism: Cebus imitator; assembly: GCF_001604975.1. Taxonomy (NCBI): domain Eukaryota; kingdom Metazoa; phylum Chordata; class Mammalia; order Primates; family Cebidae; genus Cebus; species Cebus imitator. The sequence goes on from NW_016107341.1 coordinate 1,602,693, forward strand.
CGATTAAATTTTTAAAACCACAATGGAATTAACATAAAATTACTACAAGTAAAATTGCCAAAGAGATAGCTAAAATAATAATAATTATTATATCATTATTGAGACAGAGTCTAGCTCTGTCACTCAGGCTGGAGTGCAGTGGCGTGATCTTTGCCAACTGCAACCTCCGTCTCCTGGGTTCAAGTGAATCTCCTGCCTCAGCTTCCCTAGTAGTTGGGATTACAGGCACCCGCCACCACACCCAGCTAATTTTTGTATTTTTAGTGGAGATGGGGGTTTCACTGTGTTGGTCAGGCTGGTCTTGAACTCCTGACCTAGTGATGCACCTGCCTTGACCTCCCAAAGTACTGGCACTATAAGCGTGAGCCACCATACCCAGCCTATTTTTAAAATAATGTATAAAAATTAAGGAAAAAATTAAAAGGACTTTAATAACAAAAATCACCTTTATGAAACAGTGGTCAAAGTAAAACACACGAAATCATGTACGGCAAAACAAGAGCATAACAAGACAATGTAACATATAACACTTTTAATAATTTTTTTTAAAAAGCTAATCCATAAATAAATACCACATTGGAAGCAACATAAAGAAAAGATAAAAGATACTGCAGAAAACACTTAATAATAGAGTGCCTAGTATACAATAATAGAAATCAAACAAGAATCAGCATATACAATGTAGAAAAAGATATTGAATATTAGGAAAAACAAAGATTTAGAATACTTGTTAATTAACATAAAGTTGTCCAGTTTTATGTAAAAAAGATAGGATACAATAATAACATTCCAAAAGATAAAAAAGTTCTTCATTGGGAAGAGTTTACAACATAAAAATAGTGATTCTCACTATAGTAATTTATCAATTTAAAATAATCCAAATACAATTACTATTTTTAAAATACTACAAAGACTTCACAGAAAAAATAGCAAAAAAATCAGAGAACTCCTAAATACTGCATGTGATCTTTACTTTTATCAGATACTAAAATATTAAACTCTAGTCCCTAAATAGCTTGAGATAGCATATACACAGGTCAATGGTAAAGAACGGAACACTTTTTTTTCAATTATTGGATTGCTTTATTGATAAGCCTAAGAGATAATCATTAAGTATTTAAACAAACAATATAAATTTCCACAGGAGAAAGTGACATATACTTTATTGTGCAGACTGACAGTAAATTATCTAAAAACCTAGAAATGGAATTACCTAAAAGAAAAAAAAACTTTGCAAAGTTTACGAACTATTTACATGTTTATTATATAGAACTATTTAAATAAATTGTATACCTATAAACTATACAACACTATGTATCCATAAGTGTACCACGCATACACACACACACACACACACACACACACACACACACACACACAGCGAGAGAGAGAGAGAGAGAGAGAGAGAGAGAGAAACAGTTTATGTGACTATTTTTGGAAGTAAATCCACTAATCTAGTAAGAACCTATTGCATCTGGAAACGGTAACGTGTGTGTTTGTGTGTAAAGTTAAAAACTTAATTTTTTAAATATCAGTTTACACATTTTTAATTACATATAATTCTTAATAACCTATTCTAGAAAAATAAAATTAGAGTGTATAAAGTAGGCTATTTTTAACGTTATTTCTATGTATTCAGTCAAAATTCAACCCAGGTAATTTTGAAACCAGCCCACCTTTACTGCAGGACTAGTTTTTATGGTATTTGGATAAACATAGAAAATTGACCCTCCTGGCCTTAAAGCTTTAAACTTGCATTCATCTTATATGAGTTCCTTGCTCAGAAAAAAAACCCTCAGTTTTCCCTGATAGTATCAAGAAAATGAAACTTACCTAATCATCTCATCTAGACAATAAGATGCCAGATCCCTCATCTGTCAGGTTTGCCTGATCGACCACCTGCTGCCTGTTGACCAACTCCTATTTCTTTTCCCTCCCTAATTCCTGTTTTCCAATATTTAGTTGTATTTCTCCTTGCCTTCTAAACTCCTAATTTTAGTTGGTTGGAGAGATGCATTTGACACTGATCTCTCATATCCTTGACTGCAGCACCCTGCTAAGGCACCCCATTAAATTCTGCTTCCCTGATAGTGTTTATCCTGTACCACCCCGTTAAATTCTCTTTCCCCAGCAATACTCATTGTTCTAGTATTGGGTTTCTGTGGGGCAAGCAAGAAGAACTAGACCGAATGGCTGGCATTTCAGTAATACTTTGCTTCTTCCTCATTTTCTCTTGCTGCAGCCATGTAAGAAGCGTCTTTCACCTCCCGCCATGCTTTTGAGGCCTCCCCAGTGACATGGAAGTGTAAGTGCAATTGAACCTCTTTTTCTGCCAGTTTTGGGTGTGCCTTTATCAACAGTGTGAAAATGCACTAATACAGTAACTTGGTACCAATAGAGTGGAAAGTTTCTAAAAAGATATCTGAAAATGTGGAAGAGAATTTGGAAGTGAGTAACAGGCAGAGGTTGGAACAGTTTGGAGGGCTCAGAAGAAGGAAGGAAAATGTGGGAAAGTTTAGAACTTCCTAGAGACTTGTTGAATGGCTTTGCCCAAAATACCTATGGTGATATGGACAGTAAGTCCAGGTTGAGGTGGTCTCAAATGGAGATAAGGAGCTTTTTGGAAACTGGAGCAAAGGTAAGTCTTGTTATGCTTTAGCAAAGAGACTGTCAGCATTTTCCCCCTGCCCTAGAGATTTGTGGAACTTTGAGCTTGAGAGAGATGATTTAGGATATCTGCCAGAAAAAGATGTCTAAGCAGCAAAGCATTCAAGAGGTGACTTGGGTGCTCTTAAAAGCATTCAGTTTTAAAAGGGAAGCAGAGCATAAAATTTCAGAAAATTTGCAGCCTGACATTGTGAAAGAAAAGAAAATCCAATTTTTTGAGGGGAAGTTCGAGCCAGCTGCAGAGATTTGCATAAGTAGCAAGGAGGCTAATGTTAATCCACAAGACCATGGGGAAAATGTCTCCAGGGCATGTCAGAGACTTTCATGACAGTCCCTCCCATCACAGGCCTGGAGGCCTAGGAGGATAAAGTGGTTTCCTGGGCCAGGCCCAGGGTCTCCATGCTGTATGCAGTCTAGGGACTTGGTATCCTGTGTTCTAGCTGCTCCAGCCATGGCTGAATGGGACCAATGTACAGCTCTGACTGAGGCTTTTGAGGGTGGAAGGCCCAAGCCTTGGCAGCTTCCATGTGGTGTTGGGCCTGTGGGTGCACAGAAGTTAAGAATTGAGGTTTGGGAATCTCCACCTAGATTTCAGAATATCTATAGAAACACTTGGATGTCCAGCAAAAGTTTGCTGCAGGGGCGAGGCCCTCATGTAGAACTTCTGCTAGGGCAGTGTAGAAGAATAGAGTGTAGAAAAGATAAAAGTGGTGTTGGAGCCCCCACACAGAGTCCCTACTGGGGCACTGCCTAGTGGAGCTGTGAGAAGAGGGACACTCCAGAACCCAGAATGGTAGATCCACTGGCAGCTTGTACTGTCCATGTGGAAAAGCCATAGACCTTCAATGCCAGACCATAAAAGCAGCAGGTGGGAGACTGTACCCTGCAAAGCCACAGGAGTAGAGCTGCCCAAGACCCTGGGAATCCACCTTTTGCATCAGTGTGACCTGGATGTAAGACCCATAGTCAAAGGAGATCATCTTGGAGATTTAAAATTTGACTGCCTCACTGGATTTTGGACTTGCATGGGCTCTGTAACCCCCTTGTTTTGGCCAGTTTCTCCCATTTGGAACAACCGTATTACCCAATACCTGTACCGCCCTTGTATCTAGGAAGTAACTAGCTTGGTTTTGATTTTACAGACTCATAAGCAGAAGGGAATTGACCTGTCTCTGTTGAGACTTTGCAGTGTGGACTTTTGGATTAATGCTGAAATGAATTAAGACTTTGGGGGACTGTTGGGAAGGCACGATTGGTTTTGAAACATGAGGTCATGAAATTTGGAGGGGCCAGGAGTGGAATGATATGGTTTGGCTGTGTCTCCACCCAAATCTCAACTTGAAGTGTATTGCCTAAAATTCCCATGTTTTGTGGAAGGGACCCAGGGGGAGGTAATTGAATCATGGGGCCAGTCTTTCCAGTGCTATTCTCATGATAGTGAATAAGTCTTATAAGATCTGATGGTTTTTACAGGGGTTTCCACTTATGCTTCTTTCTCATTTTCTCTTGGTGCTGCAATCTAAGAAAGGTCTTTCACCTTCTGCCATAATTCTGAGGCCTTCCCAGCCATGTAAAACTTTAAGTCCAATTAAGCCTCTTTTTTTCTTCCCAGTCTCAGGCATGTCTTTATCATCAGTGTGAAAATGACCCAATACACCATGTTTCAGCATAGTGATATTTGTAGAAGATTTAATGACTGAAAACAAACAAACGAGAACTTATGTTGCTACCAGAATAGATTAATTGAGCTTATGTAGTTATCTTGAACAGAGATAATTAATATCTGTTACCTTGAATACTAACTATAGAGAACTCATAAATCTTCCATCATTCAATATTTTAACATCAACATGTAATGGGCAATTAAGTCATTTGTATTGGTGTGCCTGTACTATTTTCCAATTCAGTGGGGCAAAAAGATGTAACTAGATAACAAACAAAAATGTAAATTTAGTTATTAAACAAGTTTGAATAACATAGAACTTTGTATATTTTTTCATAAATATACAATAAGTGATTATTTCACTGAAAATTACAATCCAAGCAATGTGAACCTGGGACTTTGTTTTCATCATCAATCAGAAGATGATCTTAAAATTTACAACTTCACAGAACAGAGTAAATTTTAAATGTTGTATATCACTTTCATATAAAGTAAGATGTGATTCCATGTAAACAGTGAAGCCAAGCCAACAAGGTTTTTATTACTTTTTGTTCATACAAGGTCAAGTAACAATTTTAACAACATATTAAAATATGATTCATTATTATTTATATAAAATCAATGAGTAAATGCCAAAATAGTTTATTTTGAAATGTCTACTTTATTAATAATAAATCTCAAGCCAGCATTAAGAAACTACTTGAAAATTGCTTCCATCACCACCAAAAGTCTGTCACTCTTATAGATGCTATATTTTATTTTATCTCAATAACATTTAATTTCAGTTAGAAATGAGATGGCTTTTTAAAATTCAGTTAATAAATTTCATTTATCTGTCAAAATCCAACAAATATAACATAAACAGAAAATACCATTTAGGAGACTCACAGAAGCTCTTCTGACTTTCTCCTTATGTGAATGCTATGATATACTTAATAATATAAATAATAATATGATGAGCAAGGTGAATATCCATGGAAAAATGTCAGTATTAACTAAGATGACAGCAAAAGTAGATGACTGTTTTTGACTTCCCAAATGAGAAAATGAGGTTTATATAGTATCACTCTCAGAAAAGGTCAATAATCAAGATAGATCTCAAATCTACATCGTTCAATTCTTGCAGCCACTCACAGTCCCTGAAATCAAACTTTCTACCTTATGTTCTGAGATTATTTATTTTCTGTCTCTTTTACTACAAAGTTCACCAAGTGGAGACTTCCCTTAAAATTGTTGGGTTTTATATGCAGATTGTCTTGACAGAGATGTAGAGCAAAAAGAAAAAATGGGTTCATAATTCTCATGTTTTATAGACTTAGAAAGAGAAATTCATCAGCAAATCATTGCTTATGTGACAAAACTTATATTGTCTGTCTTCATGAATAGGAGGATGATATATGAAAGACTTCTAGCTTAAATTATGTTTAAGAATAGAGAATGGAATTTTCTTCTCAGCATAATTCCAAATAATATGTTATCCTCTAGTTTTAGTATTTTGTCATTTTTATAACAATATTTTAAAATTTTGATATTTATTCATTGATATGGCTCCAAATCATCTTTTATATTAGTATTTTTATCTTTCCCTTTGTCATTTTGCAAGTACCATGTTTCTTACTGTAAAATTATATAGGTATCATTAGGCATATTGTTATAAATAAGAATATAAATATATTTTATAATATTTCTATTCATATAATAGGTAGAAATGTTAATTCAAATTCGGGGTTGATATCTGAGATATAATGATGATTTAGACATGGTTCCTTTTCTCAAGGACCTCAGTTTAATCAATGAAAAAAAATTTAAACAAATAAAAATATTCATTGTCATACCTTCTTCATAGTTTCTTTTCTTATATGTGAAATGACAGGCTTTGAATCTTAAATACTGAAAATATCATATATATATATGTTTAGAGATATAGATATAGATACAGATATATAGATATGTTGTTGGTAATGACAGTTATATGAAAACATCATATGTATATATATATATATATATATATATATATATATATATGTTGTTGGTAATGACAGTTGTATTCAATATACAATTTATCTTTTCATAAAAACTTTGAACTATAATTCTAGATTATTTAAATATGTCAAATTGTGCTATGGAAGCCTAAGAAAAAGAAAGCCAAACCTGGCCTGGAAGGAGACAGAGATGTTTTCTCTTTATATTAGTTCGTCTTCATGCTGCTGTTAAAGATGTAGGCGAGACTGGGAATAAAAGGAGTTATACTTACAGTTCCACATGGGTGATGAGGCCTCAGAATCATGGTGCTAGGCAAAAGGCACTTCTTACATGGTGGTGGCAAGAGAAAATGAGGAAGAATCAAAAGTAGAAGTGCCTGATAAACCCATCAGATCTCGTGAGATTTGTTCACTATCATGAGAATAGCATAGGAAAGACAGGTGCCATGTTTCAATTACTTACCCCTGGGCCCCTCCCACAACACATGGGAATTCTGGGTGATACAATGCAAGTTGAGATTTGAATGGAGACACAGCCAAACCATATCACTTATAAATGTTAGATATTAATATGGATTGTATTTTCTTTTCCAACATACTCAACTTCTTTAGCATATCTCTGATGAAATTAAGTACAATTATAGTAGCTTTTGTTACTTGTAAAACAAAATGCTAGAATTATTATTTATAAAATATACTGATTACTTTGGCTATAATTAATTGAGATTTTCCTATTATGCACGTTTCCAGACAATAAGATGCATCTATCTATAGCACTAGACAAACATTAAATGAAATGCATTATTTATGTTTGACATAAATAGCGCAAATGACCTGCTGTGATAAAAGATAAAATGTAATTTAAGATAACTGAAAAGACTGAAACAATGGTTTTGGATTTGTGAGGTTTTAAATTTACTTTACATACAGACTTCATTCACATTTGCTAATTTTTCTTACGTGTTTTAATTTGAAATCACAAAATTACTTTTGCTGTAGTTTCTAACTTCCCTTAATGTATCTTGTTATTTAAAGCATAGCATCTTTTCTACAAAGAAAATAAAACCTAGATAAAAAATAATTGTCCCCATTTACTTCAGAGAAAACCAGATATCTCCTTCTGTGACCTGAAATTGAACCCTAGAGGTGGTGAGCAAATTGGGGAGCAAAGTGTTTTGTACATGTGTTAAATGAATGAGTATCTACTTGACACGCATAGTTCTCTGGCTGTATTATTTATGCACAGAGTGCTAACATGAAACAGATTTTCAGAATACACAGGGAAAAGAGTAACAGAGCTGTCGTTAGTTAAAATTCTGTTTTAATATCTAATGAACACAGGTAATTTTTTGAGGTTAGACCAATCCATATGTTAAATAAAAAATATCAATTAAAAACATGGTTTTTTTGATGTGCCATTTTTGTTTCTTAAACATCTATTTTTAAGCACAAAATTATGACTTGGGCTTTGTAATTTTATGTACTGAAAACATCACCCACAAATGTGGTATTGGTAATAACAGGTGTGCTCAATCTATAATTTATCTTTGCATACAAATTTAGCATTGTTATAATTCCAAATTATTTAAACTTACTTAATTTTAAATAGATATCTAAAAGTAGAAAACTGAATTAAGAACAAAAGAAAGTATTCCAATAATTACCCATATTGAGTAGCATCAAGAATTTAAGAGAAAGAGGGAAATTTGTTATTGAGACTGTTAGGAATTACTTCAAGATTTATAGATAGTGTAATTATCTCATTTTCCTCATGATTTTAAGCTGTGTACGAGGATCTATAGGAGACTATGTCACATACATGGGATGTGTTCTGTTTCTATTTCATAACCTACCTCACGCTATGCCATGGGGGGATAGTATTTTTCTTCTGCTAATTTAGTAATTTTTTAAGGTTAAAATAAACGTTTCAAAATAAGCTGAGTGAATCTCTATGGAAGAAGCCATATTTCAAAAGTTTTTAAGTGATCTCCTAGCACATTTAAAGTAAGTGTTAAGTCAGCCATTGCTCAAGAATTGTCTGTTGTGCATCCAAATTGGAAAAATCAGTAAGTCAAGAGTCGTTTGTAAGTGGGGTGTAGTTAGGAGAACAGGGGCAAAGGTTCAGTGCAGTGTACACAAGCCAAATATAGCCACTTTAGAAAAAAATATTTATTGAGAATATTGAGACATATAGTCATATATTTTGCCACATTTTTACTTAGTCTGAAATATTAAAACATCTCTCAGTATAATCAATTTATATCTACAGGATGATTACACTTTCTTGGCTTTCATAATTTTCATATAATAGTTGTTTTGGAAATAATATATCTCTGTAACTAACCCAGCGCCAAATGTAATGAAAATATAGCAAGGAGCATAATTGAGAAAATTAGAGCTGGTTTGATCAGTTTATTAAAAATTACAGATATATGAAATTAATGTTAGAGAATACTTTATAACTAATTAGCATTATTTAATCCTGTTGCTAATGTAAGTTTTATACACATCAGTGTGTCAGATGGATTGTTCCATTTCAAAGCAATAGAAACCATAACTGTAAATGGCTTAGAATTGAGGCTATTCATTATCTCACAAAAGAATAAGTCTTGAGTTTGGACAATTTAAGCATTACTAATGCTCAATGACATCATACAGGATAGATTCCTTCTATCTTTTGCTATGCTATCCTCAGCATGTTAACTTGTGCTCTTCAGCTAACTCTGTTTTTGGATAAACATTTCCCATTGTTTTAGGATGGCTGCATAAGTGTTAGGTGTTACAGATGACAACATCCAGAGGCAGAAAAGATGATGTCTTCTTCCTAAAATATCTTCTTTTAAAAATAACGAATACTCTCTGACAATGCCATTCTCCATTCTCACTCCATATATTGCTTAATGCTTCCCTGGCCAAAACTGTGGCACATGTTAACTTCTAAATCAATTACTGGCCATGGGCATGGAGTTACCACCATTGGTTACGATCTACAAGAATCATCAACAGAAGGTGGGAAGGAGCCCAACCTCTTGAAGCACATAAACACCAGAACAAACTCAGATGTTATTGGCAAGGAAGGACGAGTGGCTATGCCTCATAGAAAAAGTGTCTGCTCTACCATTATTCATTCAATAATCAGGAATTGAGTACCTACTCTCAGACACTAGGGTAAGTGATTCAGAGAATAAAGCAGACACATTTATTATAGTTGATTAATTCTTAAAATTAGGTTGAGAAAATATAAGCCTAAAATATATTAAAGGCTTTCAATGGACCAAGTACTTTTAAAAGTACTTAATATATTAGCTCATTTGATCCTCAAATAACCCTATGAGATTGGTGTTATTACTAATATCCTCAGTTTATGGATAAAAGTCTAAAACACAGAAAGCTATAATAACTTGCCAAGAACAGAAAGAAAATAGTTAATAGAATGGGATTCAAACCCATGTTGGTTGCAGAACCTGTGACCTTACTAATATTATTCCATTGTTTAAAATATATTGCACTACCATGCCAACTTAGGGTTCCACATGTGAAAATTCTGGCTAACGTATTTGACTTTTACCAAGTAATTAGAAAGCCATTATTATTTTTTAAATTTTTCCCCTCCCTTCCTCCTTTCCTTGTTTCCTTCCTCTCCTTGCTCTCTTTCTTTTTCACTCCCATAGGTTAAAGTATAAGTATTGTGATATTGTGCTGGCCTAGAGCCAGAACCAGAGCAAAACTATTTTATAAAATACAAAACTGTTTTTAGATCAGTTGAAATGGCTGCCCCATTCTCCTCACAATAACTACTGTCCTTGGCCTCTGTAAATAGATCTGTTAGTTTGTTCTTCAAAACTATGTAAAGCTGCTTACCTTTTCTTATCAGTAACTGCTCTCTGTGGCACTAATGTGACAGGCAAGCAGTCCTAACCCATGCCATCTTGGCTCCTGCGACTTGTAATAAGTAACTAAGGTCTGTGATTTCCACCTTAACCAGATNAAGCTGCTTACCTTTTCTTATCAGTAACTGCTCTCTGTGGCCCTAATGTGACAGACAAGCAGTCCTAACCCATGCCATCTTGGCTCCTGAGACTTGTAATAAGTAACTAAGGTCTGTGATTTCCACCTTAACCAGATAATGTGTAAACAAATGTTTATCTTGACTTCTGTAAACCACTTAAGTAACAAACGGAATGACAAAAGTCCCCATCCCTTGGAATGTCCGGGGACCCCCACCCTCATCTCTGCCCAGGAGGTAATTTACAGAATCCACTAGCCCTCGGAATGTCTGAAGCCTTTTCATCCTCATCCCCGCCCCTCACCCCCACTCCCAAGGTGGTTTTTCGGGTATAAAAAATCGTGGCACCCTCCTGTTGCCGCCACAGGTTGGAGAGACGTGAGTCCTCTGTGGTCGCCGGCATAATAAATGACCCTGCAACCTGGCATACTTTTGTCTTGTGATAACTTTCTACACTCGGTCAAATACAACAGTATGACGTGGCTGGTTTTTCTGCTCAAGCAATTATAAAGCTGAATTCAAGATGTCCCATTGTGCTGAGTTTATATCTGGAGGCTCTAGGGAAAAATCTACTTTCAAGCTCATTTCGGTTGTTGGCAGCATTTAGTTTCTCCTGGTTGTAGAGCTGACTCCATTATCTTGATGGTTGTTGGCTGGGACCACTCAGCATTAAAAGGCTGCCTTCATTCCTTGTCATACTGTTACCCTCTGTATTAAAGTCAGATACAAAGAATCTCCCTTGCTTTGAATTCCCTCTCAAGCTTCATATCTCTGAGTTTCTCTGTCTCTGACCTCTAGACTCCCATTTAAAGTTTTCAGTGTTGTGAGGTTAGGCTTATGGATAATCTCTCTTTGTTAATGTCAAATACACCATAAAATATAATTGAGCCATGGAGTAAAATTCTTCTTATATTCACAGTCCCAGAGATTATGCAGGATGTGCAGACAGGAGAATGGGGAAGTTGGTTACAGTTAGAATTCTGCTGCCATAAGAAGTGACAATACTGAGTTTGGTTTGGTGCATGCTATGTTTGGGATGCTTCATCATTCATTCAGAGTTATCATATGCATTTTAAAATTCATATGTTTCACCTGGAGAGAAAAGACTAAGACATAATTTTGAGATTCCTCTCAAAATTATGATGAATGAAATCACAGAAGCTTATCAGAAAGAATACAAAGTCAAAGAGACATACGCACTTTGGGTAAACAGCTTTAGTACTTGTGGAAACCCACCAGGAAAAGAGAAAACTGGAAGACAGAAAAGAAATGAAACAGAAAAGAAGAAAAGGAGTCTAAGTAAATAATATCGGATAAATAAAAACAGATCATAATTTTTAATAAGTGGGCAGCAATATTGAACACAGAAAATCTTTGTTATTAGCCATTGGAAAGCCACTATGAAATTTGAAGATAGAAATATTTTTCAAGTTAGGGAGGGGGTAGAAGACAGCTTGCAAAGGGTTAAGTAACGATGAGAAAAATAACAAGTATCAATTAATTTTGTGAAATGATTAGTAGCATAAGGAAAGAGCTCTAAACCCTGGCTTGATTCCCTTGTGAAAATATGACTCCCTTGTGTAATATATTAAGGTAAAAAAAAATAAAGAAAGAAAAACTGTGGGAGAAGAGAGGTGCTTGACAGGATAAGTCACAGCTATATGCCAAATGAAAAATTTTCTTGGAGACATTTTGGCATAGAAGATAAGCATTTGTTTGATTACATTATCCCTTGAATGTCTACAAAGAGAAGCAGATAAAGGGATAAATGGCATTTGTACTTTCTTGCCAGATAATATTTTTTCTTTGTTTCTTCTCTTCCCTTAAATGAAGGCAATTCCTGGCAAACAATTACCACATGAACTTGAAATGATAGGTAGGTGCTTTTGTACAAGTGAGTGTGTGTGGTGGGGGTGGGAGAGCATGGGGGATGCAGAGGGAATACGCCATCACCTGGAAGCCAGTTCTGCTAAAATCCCCATTGTCTGTCTTCCAGAAACTAATGCACTATTCACTCAACCCATTGTATGAACAGATCACCTCTGTGATACAACAGGAACCACCAAAACTTTCAATTCCGCCTCAAAGGAATGTTTCAGGCCAATGGAAGAGAACTATTTTTAGAATTTATTCATTTCCATTCCTCTTTGGCAAGCATTGAAGCAGCTTGACAGAGGCAAACATTAAAAACTTGAATTATGTAAAAATATTTATTTTAATATCTTCTCAATAATTTCAGGACAAAGAGGTCACCAGTGACAGTGCTGCACTAAGAGAAGCATTTTCAAAATAATCATTAAGCCAACACCAAACGTACATTTTTCAAACTCTAAACAAGCATAGAAGTTGTGTTCAGTAAAGCAGTAAAGAGCAGGAATAGACAGACTTCTCAACATCCAGGTCAGGGCCACTTCCATCACCATATTTCTACTTTTGATAAAATTTTTCTTCTTGCTTCTGAAGAAATTAGAAACCTGTTTTGGCATATTTTATCTTTATTCATATGTTTAGCTCAATGAATATTTTAATGATCATTGTTTTATAAATACATCTTTAGGATATCTGAAAATAACTGAACTTCATTAAAAAATTTTACTTCTTTGAGGGATTTCTATGCCATTCAATTTATTTCAATTTGTAAATTTCTGTGCCATGCAAATCACTCTTTAAGAGTAAAGATTATGACAAGTGTATAGAGTCCTATAAACAGAGATAATGGTAACAGCTGTAGCACAAAAGATCAAGAGAAGGTTTTTGTGTGTTATTCATAATTTCAAAAGCCATTGAGAGCTGTTGAGTGAACATGGGAAACAATCCATGTTTTCCTGCAAAAGTAAAATAACACAATTGGAAATATATTCTGAGTCAGCTTTTTCACCACTCACTAGAACTGAAAAATGTGTAACTTTAAAAAAATTCTTGCATACATGTTATATTTAATGAATTCCAGATAATAATGCCAGTAAGACTTGGTACTGTTTTAGAAGTCTTTAAAAAATAAGTCAGCAAAGAGCTAATATTCTGAAAATCAGATGTCTAGTGTCATTTAAACTCTTATCTTCTAGAGTCATGAATTGCTCCTAAAGTTTATCTGTTGATAAACTGTGTTTTCTGAGTATTAATGAACATGTCAGGAATTGATTGGATCTAGGATGCGCATTCATTGACTGTAATAAGAGCTTTCCTTCATTCACCAAAGAAACATGCCCTGCCCAATGTGGAAAATATTTCTTTCCCCTCAGAATATTGCTTGGAGTTAAAGATCATTAAATGGGAGGTAGGAATTGAACATAGAGTGTATGTCTATCTTGTATTTTTACATATTTTTTTTAAGTTAAAGTCAGGTAAAATTCAAGTACCTCGCTACTTTTTTAAAAAAGACATTATGTTATTATTATTGTTTTTAAATTCTACAGAAAGGATCATGATTTAAGGCCCAGAATACACATATGCCCTAAGGTTAGTGTCATCTCTTTCCCAGTCACCAAATCCATCTAACTCATTAAGTCCTTCAAAAGTAAACAAAAGCCAATTTTATCTTGGGCCTTGCTTCTCTCACTTTTGTTAATATATTTAACACATGATATTTTTTTAAAAAAAGATTTTTTGTGAACATAGATTTCACTGCATATTCTTTATCTCTATGATGGTACTTCCTCAATCACATGAAATTCCCCTCTTGGCTACATCATGAGATTTAGTTTTCTTTAACTGGGTTCATTCACTAGGGATCAGGGAAGAAAAGAGAAGCCAATCTGGACATTCTAAGCAGCAAGATATTTGACTCAGGGGATTAATTGCTTAGGAGGTCATTATAAGTGCTAAAAATAATAGGCTCCTGGAATGCATGACTTCCTTGAACATCTTCATAAATAATACAGCATTAAACCACAATGGCAATCACTCTTCTGAGGCTATACTGAGAGGAAGAAACAATCACTATCATCCTGTAAATACTTATTATACCCAGGAAGCTGGAGAAGGGACACTAGAATACCACTGTGGACAAGCCCCATAAATCTATAATGATAGCCTGCTGTGATAGTCAAGAGCCACAGGAAGCTAAATGTCACCTTATTTTTGCCTTCCAAAACATCATCAAATATATCCAATGGGCAAAGCACATTTTTCATTTAGAGCCTGTAAGGAACTCTGGGAAATTTTGTGTTTTAGCTTTTTAATCTCTTCTAGTAGGAGGAAATGGTAGTTAAACGTGGCAATCCTAAGAACCCAGCTCTCATGTGAATATAATAGAGTAACTCAACTCAACTGACAGCAAACCAGTTAGGTGTATCAGTAGCCAAAATATACAAATCTAGTCATCATCCATCATGGTAGCACTCACAAAACAGATTAAGCTTAATCATATCAGGGGATTAAGTGGCAGAATTTCTCATGCTCTTATATTTGATTAAATAATAAAACAACATTTAAGGATTAAAAATGTCTTTAGGTTCTTCACAGGATATCAGACATAACCGACAAGACCCTTTGTCTAAGGTTATTTATGTTATAATAATGATATTGTGGTTTTCATGGCCTCGAAGAAAACCTGTCCATTCTCATCGGCATAAACCACAGCAAGAAATATTTCCATTGCATGTCCTTATTGCCAAATACTAATCTAAACTTGGCTCTGTTGTGTTAATCGTGCCATTTTCATTCAGTTTTATTTTGTCTTTCAAATGATTAATACCACAAAACTGTATTCATTAAGCCATGGATTAAAAAGAGGTTACTTACTGTGCCCTCTTGGACTTTCAATCAAAAACAAATAGTAACAGCTCCTTTCAGAGTAATGAGCCAAGGATCTTTCTGCTGGGCTATTATGGAAAAGTTGGTCAGATTTAGAGCTCAATTACCATTAGAGAAATAGATACATTGCCAACATTGGTAGAAACTTTAGGAGTTTCTTAACCTGTGTTTCTCAGAAAGCAGTGCCTGAGACAAAGGATTATGTATGACCGGTTTATTTGGGAGAGTAATCCCAGGGACCAAAAATGAAGGATGAGACAAGGAAATCAGAAATGTAGACAGAATCAATGCTATCAAGTTGACAATTGCTATGAAAACAAGGTACTTGATTTCTTAGGACCACTTGAGAAACCTCATGAACACTTACTTGGCAGAAAGAAAAAAGACATAATACTTATTTATCAGTTTCTATCTTCATGTTATAATTTCCTCCCATTATCTGTTTGCATATGTCTTGAGTGATTTGGCAGAGCAGGCTTGGGACAGACTTGTACAGGGTGGGCCTGAGATTTGGTGCTCTCATTATAGAAATAAATTTTATATTTCAAAGGATAACAGGTTATTCATAATAACAGATTATTTATCATTTGTCAAACCAGTTGCTTTTTAGTGACAGAGTATACTTTAGACCAGCAGATCCCATAGTCACATGCCTATTATTGCATCTCTATTAACATAAAATGGGACCCTTGGTGTGAGGCAATATTATGTAATATACTATGCTGGCAAAGCAGGCATATGAATGATGATGCTTATAAATGCATTGTACACAGATAAATAGAACCCATATCTGGCTTTTGCATCATTCCTGGTAAGAATGAATTACTTGTCTTTCTAGGGTGGAAGGGATATGTTGATCATCCATCCACTGCCAACTGGTTGGTTGGTTTTTTTTTTTTTTTTGAGGGAACTGTGCCATATTGAGTCTTAGCATCGAGAGCTGTCTAATGGAATAATAACCCCCATGCCCTATAGATGTGCTGGGAAATGTGCCAAGTACATTCCCCTGGCTGTCCCATGTTGCAATATCAGAGAAGACCAAGGGTAAAAAGTGAGGGGATTGAGGCTGATGTCTCAGTCAAGGCACATCATGTTACACCTACCTGCATGAAGACTTCTGGGACTGTCAGTAATGCAATGTCTAAAATAGGATTGAAACAGAATCTGAAGTGGTCCCAGGAGGTTACCTATAGATACACATATTTCAATTTCCTGCTAATACATTGCAGTGACCCTATTAGTTGGGCATTCAGCATTTGCCAAA
This sequence comes from Cebus imitator, assembly GCF_001604975.1. Taxonomy (NCBI): domain Eukaryota; kingdom Metazoa; phylum Chordata; class Mammalia; order Primates; family Cebidae; genus Cebus; species Cebus imitator. The sequence continues at coordinate 1,619,030 of NW_016107341.1, forward strand.
ATATTTTAATTAAAGCAATCTGTGTTTCCTAGAATTATGTCATCTGACAGCCACCCTAGAAGGCTTTTTCACAAAGTCTAGAAATTTGGATGCTGTACTCGTGTGAGGGATTACCAAAAATGCTTAGAAGATGGACCATTTAATGAGACACTGTAATAAAAAGGAAGATACCATTCGAAATTCCAGAGTCCTCCAAATAGCAACTACACTTTAGAACAAAACATTCAGTCATTAGTACTTGACAGCAACAGGTGGTAAATGAGAGAATGCCTGAAGATGAGATAAGATTCTGTGAGGAAAGAAGAAACTCTAGGAAGGAAGAACAGGGAGAGGCATATATGGCCCCTTGTTGAAAAAGGGCCCAAACAGCACTTTGTTTTCACATCATGAGTACAGGTCCTGCCGTGTTTTTGGAGTTCAGTGCATCATGTGTAAGGCAGGGGTGGCAGCTGTAACAGAGCGTCTGCAGAGGCTGATTGCTTGAAATGGGCGATTGTTGTAACCACTTTTCAAGATTACTGACGTCATCCTCCATCTGCTTCTGGCATCTTAGTTAACAGAGTATATCAGATGTATTTAATAAAGTAATTGCAAAAATGTAAAGAGAGAGATTTGAAGATGTGTAAAGAATGTTATATTGAAATGAATTTCTATCTTTCTATATTTTTATATTTTCTATATTTCTATAAAAATATCATTCTATATTTTTCAACCATTGCTATTTGCCTTGGTCTCCAGGAAATAAAGTTTACTCACAGTCTACATACCAATTCTTCAAATATATAAAAACTATTACTATTGTCTTTTAGTATTTTGTTTCTTTTCCAGCTTCTTCCACAACTGTTCTTCATTTGACAATGTTTCCAGACAATTTACCTATCAATATTAGGTAAAGGTTTGTTATTGAAGTGTTAATAGGATTTCTACTAGTGGAGAAATAATAAAGCATATGAGATTTTAAACAAATGAAAACCAAGAGGAAACTTGCAGTTTTCAGATGAAATATAATGACAACTTCAACAAAAGTTAATAAAGTTTATTATTTTCTTTATAATTAATTTTAATTCCATAAGTGGTTATTAATTTGTTCTTTTACAAATTAGAATGTTAAAGATGAACACAACCCTTTAACTATCTCTCTCTTATACTCTCACCGCCACTGTTAAAAACTTTCTCTTTGCATGCATTTGTATACACTCATACATACATATATAGTATATGTCATAGAGATAGAGATATGAGTTATAAGCATGTGCATCTATGTTTTAATACATACCATGCACATTATATACATGACATGGTACTATTATAATAGTTGCTAGGACTGTTGTAATGAAGTACTGCAAGCTGGATGATGTAAATAACAGAAATGTATCAACGTTCTGGAAGTTCAAAGTCCTAAATGAAGTGTTGATTAGGTTTCTTCTTTCTGACATCTGTGAGGAAGAACCTGTTCCATTCACCTTGCCTAGCCTTTGCGTGTTTTCTGGCAATCTTTGACATTCCTTGAATTATAGAAGCATTGTCCCAATCCCTGCTTTCATCCTCACATAGCTTTCTCTCTGTGCATCTGTCCCCAAACTAACTTTTTTTTTTTTTCTGAGGCAGAGTCTTGCTATATTGCCCAGGCAGGAGTGCAGTGACATGATCTGTGCTTACTGCAGCCCCTGCCTCCCAGTTTCAAGCAATTCTCCTGCCTCAGCCTCCAGAGTAGCTGGGACTAGAGGTGCAGGCCACTGCACCCAGTTAATTTTTGTATTTTTAGTTTTTAGTCAAGACAGGGTTTTACTATATTGGCCAAGTTAGTCTCAAACTCCTGACCATAGGTGATTCACCTACCTTGGTCTCTCAAAGTGCTAAGATTACAGGTGTGAGCCACTGCGCCCAGTCCAATAACTCTTTTTATAAATAGTATAGTCATTATGGATTAGTGTTCACTCTGATTATCTCATTTAATTGATTACTTCTGTGAGAACTCTCTCTAAATAAACTCACATTTGGGGATACTAGTGGTAAAGATTTCAACATATTAATTTGGAAGGACATAATTCCACCAATAAACAGCTATTACAAGTTTTGTTTTTTTATTGTTTTAGGTTTAGGCTTCTTGGATCCAAGAAATTAACTATATATAATGGTCAATTAAACACCAACTATATAGAGATATCAACGTGCAGAATTAAGATTTTTTTAACTATGAATAGAACTACCATGTGATCCAGCAATCCCACCAATGAACATTTATCCAAATGATAGAAAATAAGTGCATTAAAGAGATATCTGTACCATGTTTATTGCAACACTATTCTCAAAAGCTGAGATACAGAGTCAAATATGATGTTCCACAGCAGATAATGGGACAAAAAAATGGGGCATACATATATGATGAAATACAACTCAGCCATAAAAATGAATAAAATCCTGTCATTTGTGGCAACACAAATGGAACCATAGGACATATTGTTTTTTGTTTTGGTTTGGTTTTATATATTTTATTGCATTTTAGGTTTTGGGGTACATGTGAAGAACATGCAAGAGTGTTGCCTAGGTACATACATGGCAGTGTGGTTTGCTGCCTTCCTCACCATCACCTGTATCTGACATTTCTTCCTTTGTTATCCCTCCCCAACTCCCTACCCACTGCTTTCCCCCCTCTAGTTCCCCCCCCACAGACCCCAGTGTGTGATGCACCCCTCCCTGTGTCTATGTGTTCTCATTGTTCAACACCCGCTTATGAGTAAGAACATGTGGTGTTTGATTTTCTGTTCTTGTGTCAGTTTGCTGAGAATGATGGTTTCCAGGTTCATCCATGTCCCTACAAAGGACACAAACTCATTGTTTCTTATGGCTGCATAGTATTCTATGGTGTATATGTGCCATATTTTCCCTGTCCAGTCTATCATTGATGGGCATTTGGGCTGGTTCCAAGTCTTTGCTATTTTAAACAGTGTTGCAATGAAAATTTGTGTGCATGTGTCCTTATAATAGAATGACTATGTTCCTTTGGATATATACCCAGTAATGGGATTGCTGTGTCAAATGGAATTTCTGTTTCTAGGTCCTTGAGGAATCGCCACACTGTCTTCTACAATGGTGGAACTAATTTACACTCTCACCAACAGTGTGAAAGTGTTCCTATTTCTCCACATCTTCTCCAGCATCTGTTGTCTCCAGATTTTTTAATGATCGCCATTCTAACTGGTGTGAGATGATATCTCAATGCAGTTTTGCTTTGCATTTCTCTAATGACCAGTGATGATGAACATTTTTTTCATATGTTTGTTGGCCTCATATATGTCTTCTTTTGTAAAATGTCTCTTCATATCCTTTGCCCACTTTTGAATGGGCTTGTGTTTTTTTTCTTGTAAATATGTTTTAGTTCTTTGTAGATTCTGGATTTTAGCCCTTTGTCAGATGGGTAGATTGCAAAAAATTTTTTCCCATGCTTTTGGTTGCTAATTCACTCTAATGATTGTTTCATTTGCTGTGCAGAAGCTCTGGAGTTTGATTAGGTCCCATTTATCTATTTTGGCTTTTGTTGCCAATGCTTTTGGTGTTTTAGTCATGAAGTCCTTGCCTATGCCTATGTCCTGGATGGTTTTGCCTAGGTTTTCTTCTAGGGTTTTTATGGTGTTAGGTCTTATGTTTAAGTCTTTAATTCATCTGAAGCTAATTTTAGTGTAAGGTGTCAGGAAGTGGTCCAGTTTCTGCTTTCTGCACATGGTTACCCAGTTTTCTCAACACCATTTATCAAACAGGGAATCTTTTCCCCACTGCTAGTTTTTGTGAGGTTTGTCAAAGATCAGATGGTTGTAGGTGTGTGGTGTTTCCTCTGAGGCCTCTGTTCTGTTCCATTGGTCTATATCTCTGTTTTGGTGCCAGTACCATGCTGTTTTGATTACTGTAGCATTGTAGTATAGTTTGAAGTCAGGTAGCGTGATGCCTCTGGCTTTGTTCTTTTTGCTTAGAATTGACTTGGCTATGTGGGCTCTCTTTTGGTTCCATATGAATTTTAAGGTGTTTTTTACAGTTCTGTGAAGAAAGTCATTGGTAACTTGATGCTTAGACTCCCACACAATAATAGTGGGAGATTTTAACACTCCACTGTCAATATTATACAGATCAATGAGACAGAAAATTAACAAGGATATCTAGGACTTGAACTCAGACTTAGACCAAGCAAACCTAATAGACATTTACAGAACTCTCCACTCCAAATCCACAGAATATACATTAATCTCAGCACCACATCACACCTACTCTAAATTTGACCACATAATTGAAAGTAAATCACTCCTGAGCAAATGCAAGAGAATGGAAATCACAACAAACAGCCTCTCAGACCACAGCACAATCAAGTTAGAACTCAGAATTCAGAAGCTAACTCAGAACCACACAGCTTCATGGAAACTGAACAACTGTCTCTTGAATGTTGACTGGATAAACAATGAAATGAAGGCAGAAATAAAGATGTTCTTCAAAACCAACGCGAATGAGGACACAACATACTGGAATCTCTGGGACACATTTAAAGCACTGCCTAGAGGAAAATATATAGCAATAAGTGCCCACATGAGAAGCAAAGAAAGATCTAAAATCAATACCCTATCGTCAAAATTGAAGAAGCTAGAGAAACAAGATCAAAAAGCTCAAAACCTAGCAGAAGACAAGAAATAACTAAGATCAGAGCAGAACTGAAGGAGACAGAGACACAAAAAACCCTTTAAAAAAATCAACAAATCAGGAGCTGGTTTTTTGAAAAGATCAGCAAAATAGACAGACCACTAGCTAGATTAATAAAAGAGAGAAGAATCAAATAGATGCAATAGAAAACAATAAAGGGGATATCACTGCAGATTCCACAGAAATACGAACCACCATCAGAGATTACTATAAACAACTCTATGCACATAAACCAGTAAACCTGGAAGAAATTGATAAATTCCTGGACACTTGCACCCTCCCAAGCCTACACCAGAAAGAAGTCGAAACCCTGAATAGACCAGTAACAAGGGCTGAAGTTGAGGCAGCAATTAATAACCTACCCACCAAAAAAAGCCCAGGTCCAGATGGGTTCACAGCCGAATTCGACAAGACATACAAAGAGGAGCTGGTACCACTCCTTCTGAAACTATTACAAACAATCCAAAAAGAGGGAATCCTTCCCAAATCATTTTATGAGACCAACATCATCCTGATACCAAAACCCAGCAGAGACTCAACAGGAAAAGAAAACTTCAGACCAATATCCATGATGAATATAGATGCAAAAATCTTCAACAAAATACTGGCAATCCGATTGCAACAGCACAACAAAAAGCTTATCCATCACGATCAAGCAGGCTTCATCCCGGGGATTCAAGGCTGGTTCAAGATATACAAGTCTATAAACGTAATTCACCACATAAACAGAACCAAATATAAAAACCACATGATTATCTCCATAGATGCAGAGAAGGCCTTTGACAAAATTCGACAGCCCTTTATGCTAAAAACTCTCAATAAACTAAATATTGATAGAACATATCTCAAAATAATAAAATCTATTTACAACATTCACAGCCAATATCATACTGAATGGGCAAAAACTGGAAGCATTCCCTTTGAAATCTGGCACTAGACAAGGATGCCCTCTCTCACCACTCCTATTCAATATAGTATGGGAAGTTCTAGCCAGAACAATCAGGTAAGAAAAAGAAATAAAGGGTATTCAGTTAGGAAAGGAGGAAATCAAATTGTCTCTATTTGCAGATGACATGATTGTGTGTGTGTGTGTGTGTGTGTGTGTGTGTGTGTGTGTGTGTATATATATATATATATATATATATATATATATATATATATATATATTGCATTTTAGGTTTTGGGGTACATATGAAGAACATGTGAGATTGTTGCATAGGTATACACATGGCAGTGTAGTTTGCTGCCTTCCTCCCCATCACCTGTATCTGGCATTTCTCCCCATGTTATCCCTCTCCAATTCCCCAACCCCTGATTTCATATTTAGAAGACCCTATCTTCTCAGCCCAAAATCTCCTGAAACTGATAAGCAACTTCAGCAAAGACTCAGTATACAAAATTAATGTGCAAAAATCACAAGCATTCCTAAACACCAATAACAGACTTAAAGAGAGTCAAATCAAGAATGAACTGCCATTCACAATTGCTACAAAGAGAATAAAATACCTAGGAATACAACTAACAAACAATGTAAAGACCTTTTCAAGGAGAACTACAAACCACTGCTCAACAAAATAAGAGAGGACATAAACAGATGAAGAAACATTCCATGCTTATGGTTAGGACATATTTTTAAGTGAAATAAGCCAAAAACAGAAAGTTAAACAGCCCATATTTCCACTCACATGTGGAAGATTAGAAAAGTTGATCTCAGAGAAGTAAAAGAAAGAACAGAGGATACCAGAGGCTGGAAACGGTAAGGGGTAGAAGTCGATAGGGAGAGATTTTAAAAATAATACAAAATTACAGCAAGATAGGAAAAATTCTATTTTTCTATAACACAATAGGATGATTTTAGTTTTATAATATGTTATATAGTTTCAATAACTAGAAGATGGATATTGAATGTTCCCAACACAAAGCAATAATAAATGTCTGAGATGATGAATATTCTAATTATACTAATCTGATCACTATAATAACATGTATTGAAATGTCATTATGTACCCATAAATATATAGAATTATTATACATTAACTTAACATAATTATAATATTTTTAAAAAGAAGAAAATGATTTTTAAATGACCCAAATTTCAATCTAGAGTAAGTGGATGTTGAAGACCGTAATAAAATTTTTTGATTTTTGCTAGCTATTTTGTAATTGATAAGATAATAAACAATATTGATGGGCACATTGTTATTTGCATGTGACTTCTAGAGAAGCATTATAAATATTAATTATTGTCCCATATTGCTGCATTGTAAAATAAATAAACACAGTTAATGCTTTCATCAGGAAAGCCTGTTAAATTGGAAGGTATATAGAAAGATGACAGCATCAATAATAAATGCTAATTTATTTTTCAAATTTTAGAGTGTGTATAAAATAATTTGGATAATGTGATTCTGAACTTTTTATTCTAAAATAAATGCTATATAGTTGATTCATTTTGCATGGTATCACACACATTTGTGAAGTATTAAGTTTGTCACTGATTTCTATTAAACAGTTTAGTAAATTATCATTTGGCAGAATTTAGGGAAGGTTTTTCTCTTGTTTTAACACAGTATTCAGTTAAAGACAGGGAAATGACTACAACTAAGCTTTTCCCGTTTGGTTTTAGTAAGGTTTCTGGCCAACATCATATCTAAAAGAGGACTCTACAGCATAGCATGCCTTCCATTCCAGAATACTTTCTTGTTCTAATCTAAATCTTCTAATTTTATCCACATGGTTTCCTCCACTTTATAAAGTGAAATTAAGAAGTGGAAGACTGATCTGAAATCCATTTATTTGCTCAAAGTCCGTTCAGTGTGCCAAGTATTGCACAGAATCCTTCAAAAGCCTTCAGATCAACACTGGGCTATTGCACATCTCCTTATCCTTGTTTATAAGGCGTGTTACAAAGAACAGCCTCAACACAGTTAAAAAACCAGCAGATTGTCTGGGACCAAGGAATCAGTAGGCCCAGAATAAACAGATCCAGAGATTGCAAATAATACTAAGAAAAACAGGCCTTGTGGACACTGGAATCAACTACTCAGGGCTGTTCATTTCCACCACACTAAGCAAATACAACACATTATTTGGGACTCCTCACCAAAGAATAAGCTCATTTGCTTAAGAACAGACAACACTACACCATACCTGTCAATTAGCCACTCAGTTAATGACCTGTGACACTTTGGAAACAAGAAAATACTTCTTTGGTTACTTTATTTTTGGTACAACAAATGCATTTTCATGTTGCTGGAAAGATAAATCAGGAGATCTCTTGAGTGCATGACTCTCTTAATACGAGAATTCTAGGCTTCAGAAAGATTTTCTAAACATAATTTTAAAAGCTCTATTTTGATATCTGGTAATATGCTCTCTGAAATGTAGTGTAAATCAAACATATAGAAGTGAAAAAAACAAAGAAATAAGAATATGTATTGTGGAACACATGCCAAATTATAGAATGTCAAAAAAAAATGTTATAACTCATTTTGTCAATGTTATACACTGATTTCTGTTGCTATTTTTCTTCATCCAAAATGGGAACTCTTCTGTAAAATCAAACCACTTAATTTTATAGCTAATCTGTACTGATTTGGCAATACAGTTCAGGAATATGTAAGTCATGACACCTTCCACTAATTAAGTTATTAATTATTAATTTTGCTTTAAAATTATACTTCTCTGTTTTTCTGGTTATGGTATTTATGTTTGAGTAATCAACCATCATCATGATTTGAAGTATTTCCTTTTGTTATATTAAATTATATAGTTAAAAAAGAGCTCGGAATATATCTAAACAAACCCATTATCTTGCAAATCAGTGTACTTTGGCCAAGAAAAATTAAGTGAATTGTCCAAGAT
>NW_016107341.1:1628167-1666541 GCF_001604975.1 Cebus imitator
AAAAAAAAAAAAAAAACCCTAAAAGTTAGATCTGATTGCCCCCTTTTTTACTGAATGTCCTGACATAACTGACTGAATACCTTATGAATTGGCTACCTGATAGCTTTTAAACATTAATTAGTATGGTGGAGTATTACCAATGGTATGAAATATGGCATCTACACTGGATGGAAAGATTGGAAATACTTTCTAGATGAGTCTGTGTGGGCACTGAAAGACATTATAATCTAACAACCACCTTTCTCAGAGGTACCTTCGAAATAAACAAAATATTCTTCCAACAGTAGATCTTTAAACATTACATCTCAACGTTTGCTCTGCCTGATTAGGACATTAACTAGAGGTAGGATTTGCAGTAATTTATAGGTAGTAGGCAAGTAACACTACGTAATTTGTACTGCCCAGTGCAAAATGAAAATGTGGGACTCCTTGCTTAGCACCTCATTATTAAGCATGCAAAAATATAGCATTCTTCTTTAAAACAATTTGTACTGATAAAACTTAATAGGTATACTGGTGATACATGAGAAACAATATTTTAAAATTGTAAATAATTTTTATAATTATACCAAATTTTACATATTTTAGTTTTTTATTTATAATGCCATAAATAATTTCTCACTCTAGAATATTTTTTAACCTTAAGATTTTTCCCTCATTTTTCTATAAATTTGCTTAGTAGATTATCAAAATTTATACTTATCACACTTTTTTTACAATTTATATAATTGAAAATAACTTCAGTTGCGCTTGATAAATGCAAGATCTCAAATAATTTTGGTAATTTTTAATTTTGAGAAGAATTTTTTTTCTGTTGCTGAAAATTTCTGTAACTAGTAAGAGTATTTTATACAGTGTGACAGGGATGAAAAATTCTTGACAAATCATTTTGAAATATACATTTTAGTACATCTAGACCTGATATTTCTCACAGAACATTTCTTCTAAAAAGATTTAACTCTTCACACAAGTCAGTTTTATGTAAGTCTAAATTTAATTTAAATGGGAATTTATACAGACATTTTAATGTTTCCTCTGATAATATCTGTAATGTTGAAGGTCATAGAAAAAACACTTCTATGAAGAAAGCAATTTTCTTCTGAAGGGAGCAACTTCATGATTTGTACATAATTTAAGATTCTTGTTTATAAAACCTATCACTCTATCCCAAATCTCATATAAAAATAGTATTCTTTTCCAATATTGCAATGTGTAAATGTCATTTCTATGTTTAAGCCTGTGGATATTTAACTTGCAATGTTGTGTCATTTATTAATACTGGAGATTCTAATCTCTTAGAAGTGTTCTTTCTAGTAACTCCCAGTATTTTTCATTACTACATTCACAGTAAACTTTTATTTTGTAATAATTTACTGGTATAGTTTGCTACCTGACTTCCAGCACTCAACTGGTGCGTTAATATCTTTGAAGATGCCTCAGGCATAGGCTCTGGAGACAGACAAGCTAGCCAGCCTCCATCACGTGTACTGACACTCCAAGCAAAGGCTTCTTTTCTTCCTATGGCTACTGCTACTGGCTTTTTTGTTGCTTCTGTGGGCATTGTTGCTTCCAATCTAGGTGCAGGTCTTGCTTTGGCAGCCCCCTTGAAGACCCATGATACCTCAGACTGCCCCAAGGCATTTGCCTGCATGCCTTGACTATTGCTATGCATTCATCCTTTCCACTTGGCCCACAAGCCTGAGCCAGCATGTGTTGACTGCCACTGGACCATAGCCATGTGTTTGCATGGACACCCAGTGTGTCCCCTCTGTTCACATGCAGGCTGTAAGGTTCCATCAGGCTCCACTTAGAAAACTCAAGTTTAAAGAATTTCAAGATGGTGAAAGTAAAACATTAACAAAGCAGGTGCCCTTCTCAGCATGGGGATCTGTGTCACTGTACAGAGCACATGCCAATGAAGCTGACTGTTCTAGTAGGTTTGACCAGTGGGTCATTGATTTGGAATTAGCAAGATGGAAATATTAGATAACAATGAAATTTTGGGAAAGATCATGAAATTTCCTCCAATAATTATCCCAAGTTTGAAAATATGTTTATTACATTTAATGCTCACTGGAGAATCTTCACTTAAGAATAGATGTTTAACAAATAATTGATTACCCAAGACGTGTAACTAATTTTTTTCATTATCCAACCTTGTTTCTCCTAATGACACAAATCCAAAGCAACTGTAAAAGCACGGATGAGAGTGTTTCACAAAATCAAGCTTCTTCATATTAGGCTTTTCCTGTATTGAGTCCCAATGTTTTAGGAACAGACTCAATGCTTATTACATTATAGTCACGGGACCACCACTTGTTTGATTAGACTCAGGCAAGCCTGCTACAGGCCTAGTGTTAAAGTGAGACATAAGAGTAATTATCTACCTGCAGTAGAACAATAAATTGTTTCACACAGTAATATTCAGACCATCAAATATTGACATGTTCCCATCTAAATTAGTAAAGCCAGTTTATAATAAAAACAGTTTGCCTTTTAAGTGGTTAAGTAATTGGCCTAAGGTCACACAACCAATAAGTGATAGAAACAAGACCTAAGTTCAAAAGGTCTGACTTGAGAGTTGCAATGTTAACATAATAGTCAATACTGGCTTCCAGTTCTACCTGGTCTCCCTTTAAATATATAATCACACATCTCATATAGGCATCCATCATTTCCAGAAAAGCCTAGTAGATACTCTAGAACATAATTTCCCCTTCTTACCAATAATTATTTCATAATTCCCCTCTCTGGTGACTGAGTTGATGACTGTATCATGTATGACCAACTTTATTTTTCTTCTCTAATATGATGTGTGAATTCCCTTTTCTAGGAGAAAACTTGCCAGTTGTCCTCTGGAGTATATCTTCTCTTACTGCCCAAAGGATGTAAATAAATTTTAATATTTTTAAAAAGCTACTTCTTGAAATAATTCCTTAGGCTTCTTGTGTTCACTCTACTACATTTCATTGAATCTCCAACCCATTCTACTAAAGTGGCTCTTATGAAGACCACAAATGATCTTGCTAAGGTGAATGAAGAATCTTCTGTTCATCTTACTTGTCTCGGCATCATTTTTAAATGGAATGATCTTTTCTTTCTTATTAAAACATGCTGTTGTTTAGGAAAGTGACTCTCGGAGTGTCATCCCATATAAACAGCATAAACATCAGCTGAAGCTACCCTTAAGTGATAGAGAAAGAGATAAGGATAGAAAGTTTATTCAAAGGGGTAATAACAGAGAACTTCTGAAATCTAGAGAAAGATATTGATATCCAAGTACAAGAAAGTTATAGAACATCAAGCAGATTTAACCCAAAACAGTTTACCTGAAGGTATTTAATAATCAAAATCTTAAAGGTCATGGATAAAAAACAATACTAAAAGCAGCAAGAAAAAAGAAACAGAATATATACCCTGGAGCACCAATAGGTCTAGCAGCAGATTTTTCAGTGGAGACTTACAGTCCAGCAGACACTGACATGGCATATTTATAGGGCTGAAGGAAAAAAAAGCAAAAAAAAAAAAAAAATTTACCCTTGAATACTATAACACGCAAAAATAATCTTAAAATGTTAAAAAGAAATACAGATTTTCCCTGACCAAAAAAAAAAAAGCTGAAGGATTTCATTACCGACCTTATCTACAAGAAATGCTAAAGAGAGTTCTTATATCAGAAAGAAAAAAAGGATGTTAATGAGCAATAAGCAGTGAAGATACAATAATTACTGGAAATAGTAAGTATACAGAAAAGCACAAAATATTACTACACTGTAACTGTGATATGTAAACTACTCATATCTTAAGTAGAAAGACTAAATGATGAGCCAATAAAAATAATAAATAAAACAAATTTAAAAAAATCTTTTCTTAGAGACTTTTATTTTAGGTTCGGGGAATAGCAGCAGGTTTGTTATATAGGTAAACTCATGTCACAAGGGTTTGTTGTACAAATTATTTTGTCATGTAGGTACTAAGCCTAGTACCCACTAGTTATTTTTTCTGATCCTCACCTTTATCCCACTCTCTACTCTCAAGTAGGCTCAGTGTATGTTCTTCCCCTCTTTGCGTCGGTGGAATCAACCTAAATGCCTAAAATTGACAAACCTTTAGCCAGACTAACAAGGAAAAAATGGGAGAAGACCCAATAAATAAAATAGAGATGAAAAAGAAGACCTCACAATTGATCTCATAGATAGTCAAAGGATCATTAGTGGCTACTATGAACAACCATATGCCAATAAATTGGAAAACCTAGGAGAAATGGGCACATTCATAGGCAACTAAAACCTACGAAAACTGACCATGTAGGAATCCTACACCTGAGCAGACTGATAACAAGTAACAAGATCAAAGCTGTAATAGGAAGTCTCCCAACAAAGAAAAGCTTGTGACGCATTGGCTTCACTACTGAATTCTCCCAAACGTTTAAAGAACTAATATCAGTCCTACCAAAACTATTCCAAAAATTGAGGAGGAAATATTTCCAAACTCATTCTATAAGGCCTATATTACCCTAATACCAAGTCAAAGACACTTCAAAAACAGAAAACCACAAGCCGCTATCTCTGATGACTATTGATGCCAAAATCCTCAGCAGAATAATAATAAACCGGATTCAACAACATCTTAAAATGTCATTAATCATGACCAAGTGGGATTTATCCTAGGGATGCAAGCTCAATTGATGTTGAAAACACATCTGATAAAATTCACATTCCCTCTTGATAAAACCCAAAAACAACTGGGTATGGAAAGAACATGTCTCAGCATAATAGAAGCTACATACGCAGACTCACAAATAGTATCAAACTGAATGGTAAAAACTGAAAGCCTTTTCTCTAAGATCAGGAGGACAAGCAGGATGTCCACTTCTCCCTTGTTATTCAAGATGGAGCTGGAAGTCCTAGCTGGAACATGAGGCAAAAGAAAGAAATAAAAGGCATCCAATTTGGTAAATAAGAAATTAAATGATCCTTGTTGCACATGGTATAATCTTATATTTGGAAAAGCATAAATATCCCATGTAAAAATTATTAGAATTGATAAATTCAGTAAAGTTTCAGGATAAAAAATCAGCATATAAATATCAATAGCAATTCTATATACCAAGAGCAAATAATTTGAAAAAAAAAATCAAAGTAATCTAATTTACAATGGCAACAAAATACCTAGAATTAACTTAGTCAAAGAAATATAAGATCTTCTTTGTGAAAATTATAAATGAAAATTATAAAACATTGATTAAAAAATTGAAGAAACACAAGGAAATGGGAAATATTCCATGTTTATGAGTCAGAATAATCAATATTGTTAAAGTGTCTATATTTCCCAAAGCAATTTACAGATTGAATGCAATCCCCCTCAAAATGTCAATGCCAGAAATAGAAAAAATATATAAAATTTATATGGAATTAGAAAAGATCCAGAATAGCCAAAGCTATCCTAAGGAAAAAAAGAAAAATGGAAAAATCACATTACCTGACTTCAGATTTTACTGCAGAGCCACAGTAACCAAAACGGCATGGGACTGGCATAAAAACAGACATATTGACCAATGGAATAGAATAGAGAACCCAGAAACCAATCTGAATATCTACAGTGAACTCATTTTTGACAATGGTGCCAAGAATATACATCTGAAAAAGGAAAAATTTTTTGCATAAATGATTCCGGGAAAGTTGAATGTCTATATACAAAACAATGAAAGTAGGCCCTTACCTCTTACCATTTATAAAATCAACCCAAAGTGGATTAAAGACTTAAATTCAAGGCCTTAAGCTAAGAAAGAAAAAAAAAAAAAAAAAAAATTGGAAAACTTCTTCAGGATATTGGACGGAGCCAAAAGTCTTGGCCCAATATTTTGGAGTAATACCCAATAAGCACCAGCAATGAAAGCCATAATGGGCAAGTGGAATATTATCAAGTTAAAATGACTCTGCTTAGCACAGGAAACAATCAACAAGAAGACAACCCACAGAATGGGATAAAATATTTGAAAACTACCCATCTGACAGGGGATTAATAACCAGAATATATAAGGAGTTAACCACTCTATAGGAAAAAAATGAATAAAGTGATTAAAATCATTTTAATGGGCAAAAGATAATAACAGACATGTCTCAAAAGAAGATATACATATTAATGGAAAACAAGTATGTGAAAAGGTCTCAACATCATTGATCATCAGAGAAATGCACTTCAAAATTACGTTGAGTTATCATGCCACCTTGGTTAACATGGCCTTTTCCAGAAATAGGCAACAACGAATGCTGCCTAGGATGTGAAAAAAAAAGATCTCTTGTACACTGTTGTTGGGAATGTAAATTTTAATAGTACAGCCACTATAAAGAACTGTTTAGTTTTCTCTAAAGAGAAAACTAAAAAATAGAGCTACCATATTATCTAGCAATCCCACTGGTGGTTATATACCCAAAAGAAAAAATCAGTATATCAAATATATACCTGTAATCCTCCCATGTTTTTTACAGTACTAGTCACAATAGCCAATATTTTGAAGTAACCTAAGTGATTATCAACAGATGAATAGACAAAATGTGTTGCTTACATATAATCAAATATTATTTGGAGACACACACACACAAAAGAGTGCTTCAGTCATTTACAACAACATGGATGGAAATGGAGGTTATTATGTTAAGGGGAATAAGCCAGGTAGAGAAAGACAAATATCATATGTACTAACTTATTTTGGGAAGCTAAAAAAACAAATTCATAGATTTCTTGAGTAGTACCCCACAAGCCCAGGCAACCAAAGCAAAAATGAACAAGTTGGATCATGTCAAGGTTAAAACCTTCTGTACAGTGAAGGAAATGATTAAAAAGTGAAGAGGCAACCCACAGAATGCTGGGAAGAATAGGTGGATGGTGGGAGGAATGTGGGGATGTTTAATGGGTACAAAAATAGAAAGAAAGAATAATACCTAGTATTTCCTAGCACAACAGGTGACTACAGTAAAGAATAATTTAATTGTACATTGTAAAATAACTATCAGGATATAATTGAATTGTTTTTAGCACAAAGGATAAATGCTTGAGGTGATGGATACTTCATTTACTCTAATGTGATTATTATACATTGCATACCTGTGTCAATATATCTCATGTAACTCAAAAATATATAGACCTTCTATGTATCCACAAAAATTAAAAAGTATAAATTAGATAGTGCTACAAAAAAAAAAAAAAAGAATTTGAAAGTGAGATGTCAGTCAGTGACTGCCATCTCTATGCCCACATGCTCAAATCAGAAGCACTGCCAGGTCACAGCCCTTGTTCAGTGGTTAGCCATGTTATATGCCACCAAATGATAGGACCCATAGCAGACACGTAATTCAATATAACTCAATCTTAGGCAAGTCAAAGCCCTAAGATATGGTCAGATATGAAAGAGTTTGACTTAGCACAAGTGACTAATTCGCTCAGATCCTAAGATATTCTTTTCTGGGAATTTAAAGGTAGAGAAGAATGTTAGCAATTGCTAACATGTCAGAATAAAGAAGATATTCAGTGGGATGTCACAATATTTGTGATATGAGACTGAAGATTCATAGATTCTTATTCCTGAAAACCATAGAGCTAGCTTCAATCAAGAGCCAAATACTCTTCCGTTTTCTTTCTGGAAAACCAGACCAAATGTTGCTGTTTCAAGAGTAATGATAGCTAAACTGACTACTGACAAACGAGTGTTTTGTCACGGGTTGAACTGGATACAGGATGAGTTGTTTAGGGCATGTGATAGAAGGGGGGCAATGAGCATATTTTATTCAAAAAATAATAGTATATACAAAATATTGAAGCATACTTGCACTGTATATTTTACTGCATTGTAATGAAATATGACCACAGCTTTGAAAAAAATGATTGAAACATCTTTCTATACAGAAGAGGGATATACAAAAGAGGAGGACAAAATGAAAGGCAATTTAAAAGGTATCTGAACAGGTGATCAGCTAACTAAGATGAGGGAAAAATAATGAGAAAAATGTCAATGTCAAAGTAGTAGAAACCAAATGAAAATGGCTTTAAAATGACTAAAAGTCAAATAAAAGAGAAAGAGGGACACATAATAGAGTTGACAGGCTTCCCTTGTGGTAATTCATTTGTCAAAAAGAGAAATTATCTAGCCCACCAGAGAAAATTTGTCTTTTAATAATGAGCACATTTTGACAGAGTCAGTCCGAATAAGCACTCAAATGTTTGTTTTCCTTAGGTTGTACAAATCTCCCAGGTTTGCAAAACTGTTCTGCAAAACTTCTCAGAAATGGAAGGATATTCTCATTAGATTTTAGGTATGTCCTCTTTCAGCTATGTTGGCAATACTAGCTCAGTTTGTTTTACTGTTTTGCCTTACAAAAACATACTTATTATTCCGACTATAATATGGAATCCTAAAGGCTTGTACACATAACAAATAAATGAAACTATATTGCATTCACCATTATTTTCTTAGGAAACTTAGCACAATGGTTATTTCATAAACAAGTCAGTAAACTCATTTCTAACAATGATATGGCTCAATTCTTTACATTCAAATTGGTTTCCTAATTTCTAGCTGTCATGTACCTTTGGTTATAGAACTCTCCCCAATCTGCAGCCTGCCCTTATATGCTTTTAAATAGCTATACATTTTGGATCTGATTCAAACTCATCTGTAGGTCTGTGGTTTTAAAAAACAGAGAAATAAATTCAAGAATGCTCATCATTTTGTGGCTTATAAATGGAATAAAATAACCACTTTTCACATAGTAATTAAAAATAGACTAATGAAATTTAGAAAAAATAAACTTTGCCATTTTGAGAATATTCCCAAATTTAAATAAAAACCAAATTATTCTGTATTTGTATAAACACCCATAAACACTCAAACAGGCAGGCGTACCAGGATATGCACTTACTAGCATAAATAAATTGTCTTTATTTTTCAGCTAGAAAATATTTTCTGAGGGTTTCTATGTGCCAGGAACTGTGCAATATGACGGGGGCAAAGCTTAAATAGGTTTGGCTTCTCTCTTTGAGACTGTTACACAATCTTAGACGAGACACTTCTATTAATTCTGAGAAGAATTAAAAGAGGCGTACTTTATAATCTCCTTGCTTCGAGAAACAGTCTAACTGTGTGGATAAAATACATGCAAAAAAGAGTAAGTATCAATACACACCATCACATGATAAGGTCTAAATGAATAGTCCTGGCAGAATTACTGCCAAACATAAGAGAAACATTTTCAACGTAAATTTGTATGTAAAGGAAAGTCTCCTGAATGTATATTTTACTTTCTATAAAAACTAGATTGAGCTCATATGTAAAATTTAAAAAAAATACTAAAAATCATGCAAGGAAGGATAATCAACCAAAGGGCAAAGCCATATGTACAAAAACCATGTTCAATGTATTTGACAAGTGTATTGGGAGAAATTCATTTTATTTGTAGGCTACTCAATGTGAGATGTGGTCATTAAATTGAGAAATAAGGAATTTTTGTTTCATATACAAAAGGACATGATGTCAGTGTTATTGAACAAAGTCTTAGGGAAGTAAAACCGGCTAACGACCATTCAAATGATATTGAGTAAACCCTCGTTTTGTGCAAACACTGTGCTTTCCCTTTATAGCGGAGACTGTTGAGTTCACCTCAGATTTCCCTTAACAAGCCAGGGGATCCTTCCTCCATTTGCTACAAACAGGCTGCTAAAAGGTCACAACATTTCCCTTCTCTGTACACTTCCCCTTAGTTTAATAGGAACTACCTTTACTTAAAAATCCATATGTTCCCAGAGCATTTTTCTTGCTCTGGAAATTTTGTATGGGGACAGTCAATCATTGACTGAATTAGGGGTGTTATCACTGATGGTGAATGTATAATTGATAGTCCCTGGGATCATTAGCTTGGCAATTGCTAGGATTTTCAAAAAAGGGGAGGCATAGCATACGTAAAATCTCAGGTATTTGAGAAGTATGAGTAAGTTGAAAGCAGAAAGATGGAAAAATATATAACATGAAGATACTGATGAAAATAAAGTTTAACCTTCTATACTTACTGACAAAGATTAAAAAAATAGCATTTCTGCCAGGTGCGGTGGCTTATGTCTGTAATTCCAGCAGTTTGGGAGGCCAAGGTATACAGATTACCTGAGGTCAGGAGTTTACCAGCCTGGCCAACATGGTGAAACCCGTCTATACTAAAAAAAAAAAAATACAAAAATCAGCCTGGCATGTTGGCAGGCACCTGTAATCCCAGCTACTCAGAGAATTGGTTGAACTGGAGAGCAGATGTTGCAGTGAGCAGAGGTGATGCCATTTGCACTCCAGCCTGGGCTTCAGAGCTAGACTCTGTCTAAAAAAAAAATGAACATTTCCAGAGATAAAAGAAAGGTATTACATAATAACATCAGTTCAGGAAGAAAACATAATAATCATAAAATATGTATGCTCATAAGAACAGAGCTTTAAAAATCATAAGGCAAACAGTGATGGAACGAAAAAAAGAAATACAAATCCACAATTATAAATGGGGATGTCAATACTCCATATATAATCAATAGAACAAGTAAATCAGACATCAGAAGGACCTGAAACCAGGAGTCAGCAGACAATGATCTATGGGGCAGCTACTTGATTTTGTAAATAAAGTTTTATAGAATCACAGAATGTGTCTGTTCATTCACATATTGTGTATGATGGCTTTCACATTACCACAGCAGTGTTGGGCAGTTGTGACAGAGACAGTATGATCTATGGGATCAAAATTCTTAATATCTGGTCCTTCAGAAAATCTTTCATAACTCCTGATATGCTAGATCTGAACAACACCACTAATTAACTTGTCTTTATATCAAATACCAACTAACAGTAACCACACCCACAAATGTGCACTTAAGAGTACACATGGACCATTTGCCAAAATTGATCATATTCTTGGCTGTGAAACAAACTTGAATAACATGAGTAAAATCATGTAAGTGCTCTGAATGCTACAGAATTAAACCAAAAACCAGTAAAATAAATATAGTTTTAAAATCTCAAAATATTTGGAAACTAAACAGTGACTTCATTGTATTTATTATTTATATTTCATGGAAAAATAATGCATGTACTGCTCAAACTTTTTTCTTTTACTAAAATTATCTATTTTATAAATAAAAATATTCTTGTTCCTATTTTCATGTGTTGGTTATCTGCAATCTTGCTAGCATTTGTTATCTTCTGACTTTTTAATAATAGCCATTCAGAATTGTGTGAGATGATATCGAATTGTGTTTTGATTTCCATTCCTCTAATGAGCTTTTTGTTCCATATGATTCTTCGCTGCATGTATGTCTTCCTTTGAGAAGAGTCTGTTCATGTCCTCTGCCCTCTTTTTAATGGGATCATTTTTGTTCTGAAATTTGTTTAAGTTCTATATAGATGCTAAATATTAGAGCTTAGGGATGCATAGTTTGCAAAATTTTTCTCACATTCTGTAGGTTGTCTGTTTACTCTGTTGAAAGTTTTCTTTTCAGTGCAGAAGCTCTTTAGTATAATTACACACCATTGGTCAATTTTTGCTTTTGTTACAATTGCCTTTGCAATCTTCATCCGGAAATCTTTGCTCATACCTATTTCCTGAATGATATTGCCTAAGTTATTTTCAGGGCTTTTATAGTTCTGAGTTTTGCATTTAAATCTTTAATCTATTTTGAATTAATTTTTGTACATGTGTAAGAAAGGGGTCCAGTTTGAATTTTCTGCATATATCCAGCCATTTATTTCAGCACCATTTATTGAATAGGGAATCCTTTCTCAATTGCTTGTTTTTTTCAGATTTGTCAAAGATCAGGTAGTCGTAGGTGTGTGGACTTATTTAGCAGTTCTGTACTCTGTTCGATTGGTCTATACCTCTGTTTTTGTACCAGTACTATGCTGCTTTGGTTACCGTAGCCCTGTAGTATAGCTTGAAGTTGGGTAGCATGTTGCCTCTAGCTTTGTTCTTTTGGCTTAGAATTCCCTTGGCTATTTGGACTCTTTTCTGATTCCACCTAAATTTTAAACCACTTCTTTCTAATTCTATGAAGAATCTCAATGGTAGTTTAATAGAAATACCATTGAATCTGTAAATTGCTTTGGGCAGTATGGCCATTTTAATGATACTGCTTCTTCCTGTCCATGAGCACAATTTTTTTTATTTGTTTTTGTTATCTCTGATTTCTTTCAGCAGTGGTTTATAGTTCTTTCACTCTCTTGTTAGCTGTATTTCTAGCAATTTTCTTCTTTTTGTGGTAATTATGAATGGAATTACATTCCTGATATGGCTCTTGACTTGACTTTTGTTGTTGTATAGGAATACTATAGATTTTTGCACATTGATTGATTATTCTGAGTCTTTGCTGACATTGTTTAACAGCTTAAAAAGCTTTTGGGCCAAGACTATTAGGTTTTGTTAGATATAGAATCATGGCATCTCCAAACAGAGATAGTTTGACTTCCTCTCTTCCTATTTGGACACTCTTTATTTATTTCTCTTCCATAATTTCTCTGGCCAGGACTTCAATGCTCTGTTGAGTAGGAGGGATGACAGAAGACATCCTTGTCTTGTGCCAGTTTTCAAGGGGAATGCTTCCAGGTTTTGCCCAGTCAGTATGATGTTGTCAGTAACTGTTATACATGCATCTTATTATTTTGAGATATGCTCCTTCAATACCTAGTTCATTAAGTGTTTTTAACATGAAGGGCTATTGAATTTTCAAACAATTTTTGCATCTATTGAGATAATCATGTAATTTTGTCTTGAGTTCTGTTTATATGATGTATTACATTTATTGATTTGTGTATGTTGAAACAACCTTGCGTCTCAGAGATTAAGCCTACTTTATTTTAGAGAATACGCTTTTTAATGAGCTGTGGAATTTAATTTTCCAGTATTTTGTTGAGGATTTTTTTTTCATGTTGATTATTGATATTGGTTTGAATTTTTTTTTTCTTTTGTTGTGTCTCTGCCATTTTGGTATCAAGATGATGGATGATGCTGGCCCCATAATGAGTTAGTAAAGAGTCCTTTCTCCTCATTTTTTTTGGAATAGTTTCAGTAGAAATGGTACAAGCTGTTCTTTCTATATCTGGTGGAATTCAGCTGTGAATCCACCTAGTCCTGGGCTTTTTAAATTTTTGTTGGCTGGTAGACTATTTATTACTGCCTCAGCTTCAGAGCTCATTATTGATCTGTTCAGGAATTCATTTTCCTCCTGATTCAGTCTCTGGTGGGTGTATGTGTCCAGAAATTTATCCATTTTTTTCTAGATGTTGTAGTTTATGTGCATAGAAATATTTATAATATTCTCTGATGGTTGTTTGTATTTTGTGGGATCAGTGGTAATATCCCCTTATTGTTTCTGATGTTTATTTGAATCTTATCTCCTTCCTTCTTTGTTAGTCTAGTTAGTGTTCTATTTTATTAAGTTTTTAAAAAATACACCTCCTGGATTTGTTGATATTTTGAATTATTTTTGTGTTTCAGGCTTTTTCAGTTCAGTTCTGATTTTGTTTTTTTCTTGTTTTCTGCTAGCTTTGGGATTTGTTTGATCTTGGTTCTCTAGTTCCTGTAATTGTGATGTTATGTTGTTATCTCGTATATGATGTTAGGTTGTTAACTTGAGATCTTTCTAATTTTTTGATGTGGGCATTTAGTGCTATAAATTCCTCCTTAACACTGCCTTAGCTGTGTCTCAGAGATTCTCATATGTTTTAACTTTGCTCTCATTAGTTTTAAAGACCTTCTTGATATCTGCTTTAATATCGGTATTTACCCAAAAGTCATTCAGGAGCAGCTTATTCAGTTTCCATGTAATTGCATGGTTTTGAGTGAATTTCTTAGTCTTGATTTCTAATTTGATTGTGCTGTGATTGGAGAGACTATGATTTCAGTTTTTTTGCATTTGCTGGGGAGTGGTTTTTTTTATCAATGTGATTGATTTTAGAGTACGTACCATGTGGTGACGAGAAGAATGCATATTCTGTAGTTTTGGGGTGGAGAGTTCCACAGATACCTATCTGGTCTGTTTTTTCCAGTCCTGAGTTTTGGTCTTGAATATATTTGTTAATTTTCTGCCTCAATGATCTGTCTAATTATTGTCAGTAGGGTGCCAAATTATCCTACTATTATTATGTGGGAGTCTAAGTCTCTTTGTATCTTTGAAGGTCTCTAAGAACTTGCTTTATAAATCTGGGTACTTCTGTGTTGGGTACATATGTCTTTAGGATAGCTAACTGTTTATGTTGAATTGAACTCTTGACTATTATGAACTGGCCACCTTTGTCTTTCTGGATCTTTGTTGGTTGGATGTCTGTTTTGTCAGAAACTAGTATTGCAACCCCTGTTTTTTTCTGTTTTCCATTTTGATAAATTTTGATAAATTTTTCTCAATCCATTGATTTTGAGCCTGTGAGTATAATTACATGTGACATGGATCTCTTGAAGACAGCATACAAATGGGTCTTGGTTCTTTACCCAGCTTACCACTCTTTCTCTTTTAATTGGGGCACTTATCCCATTTATATTCAAGGTTAGTATGATATGTGTGGATTTAATCCTGTCATCATAATGTTAGCTGGTTACTTTGCAGACTTGTTTATGTGGTTTCTTTATAGTGTCACTGATCTGTGTACTTCAGTATGTTTTTGTAGTGGCTGGTAATGCTGTTTCCTTTCCATATTTAGTGCTTCCTCCAGAAGCTCTTGTAAGGGAGTTTTAAGGTAACAAATTCCCTCAGCATTTATTTGTCTGAAAATGATCTTATTTCTCTTTTGCTTATGAAGTTTTGTTTGGCTAGATATGAAATTCTGGGTCAAAATTTCTTTTCTTTAGGATGTTGAATATTAGCCCCCATCTCAGCTGGCTTGTAGGGCTTCAGCTGAGAGGTCTGCTGTCAGTCTAATGAGTCTTCTTCTGTAGGTGACCTGGTCTTTCTCTCTAGCTGTCTTTAATATTATTTCTTTCGTTTGCCCTTGGAGAATCTGATGTTGTGTCTTGTGGATGATCTTATGAAGCATCTTACTGCAGTCTCTAAATTTCTGGAATTGGAATGTTATCCTCTCTAGCTAGGTTAGGGACATTAACACAGATGATATCATGAAATATGTTTTATAAGTGTGTCCCATTCTCCTCAACACTTTAAGGGACAAAATCAGTCATAAATTTGGTCCTTTCCATAATCCCATACTTCTTAGAGGTATTGTTCAATCTTTTTCATTCTTTTTCCTCTATTCTTATCTGCCTGTCTTATTTCAGAAAGCCAGTCTTCAAGCTCTGAGATTCTTTCCTCCACTTATTCTAATGTGCTATTAATACTTGTGATTGCATTATGAAATTATCGCAGTGTGTTTTTTAGCTCTATCTGGTTGGTTAAATTCTTCTATATACTGGCTATTTTATCTGTCAACTCCTACATTGTTTTATCATGATTTTTATCTTCCTTGCATTGGATCTCAATGTACTCCTGTAGCTCAATGATGTTCTCTTCTATCTCTATTCTGAATTCTATTTCTGTCATTTCAGCTATCTTATCCCAGTTTCAAACCCTTGCTGGAGAGGTGATACAGTCATATGAAGGAAAGAAGGCATGTTGCCTTTTTGAGTTTTTAGGATTTTTGCACTGATTCTTTCTCATCTTTGTGGGCTTATCTACCTTCAATCTTTGAGGCCAGTGACCTTTGAATGGGGTTTCTGTTCTTTTATC
The DNA here is from genome assembly GCF_001604975.1 of Cebus imitator. Lineage (NCBI taxonomy): Eukaryota > Metazoa > Chordata > Mammalia > Primates > Cebidae > Cebus > Cebus imitator. The sequence continues at coordinate 1,643,900 of NW_016107341.1, forward strand.
CTATTTTACAACCTTGACTGTTTGATATTGTTATACAGCTAGTGCTCGACTTATGACCACGGTTGGGACCGCAAACCGGTGGTAACACGATTTGGTTGTAAGTTGAGTAGGCTATATATACAGTTGAAATGGTGCACGTGGAGATGGTAGTGCTGCCGGAAGCTGGTCTGCACTGTCGTACGCCCAACTGGGCAACGTTTGCACTGCCAGACGTGGAGCAGTCGCAGCTAGTGATTGTGGTCGTAAAGTCGAATGTCATAAATTGCATAGGTGGTAAGTCGATCAATACCTGTAATGTGTATTTAGCTGATTGGCTTCATTTCTGGGAGTGTTTAGGGGGGCCAATGCTCAGTTCCCAACTCCTGAACTGTGAGCTTGAACTCTGGGGGACTTGTATTAGTCATTGACTTTGTTTTCTGGCTCCTTGAGTTTTGAAATCTACTGCAATGGGGGTGCCGAGGTTTGGCAGCTATTGCAGCATGCTAGTGAGTGCTGGGGTGCCTGTTGACCTGCAGGCATTCACCACAGTGGTGGAAGCAACACAGGTGAGAGGAGAGGCCCTGCTGTATGGTTGCACTGGAGGTGGTGTTGGCTCAGGAGCAGGGTGCTAGCATATGCAGGTCTGAGTGCCTTCTCTGTCCCCGGAAGGCAGGAGTCATTGCTCAGCATGTGGGACGATCTGCTGTTCTCTATGCAGTGTTAGTGCAAGGGCACTGGTTGAGGCTGGGCTTTTTGACTCTGTGCCCACCAAAGTTCCTTCTGCAATGGTGGTCAGTGGGGGAGTAGGGGGAAAACTGCACTCCTGTGTGCTGGCAAGGAAAGTAAAGCAAAACCCTCCCGGGCAGACACACAACAACAAAGTGATGAGGGGAGTTGCTGTGGGGCCAAGGAAAGCTGCAGTATTGGGACTAAGCATGTGGACTGCTGTCTTGCTGGAGCTTTCCACCACTCAGGCATGGTCCACCAGCATAGAAGCTCTGCCACAGACCCACAGGGCAGTTGATATTGCCCTGCAAGCACATGTGGGCAAGATGAGGCTCAGGGAGAGGCCAGTTGACCAAGGGATGCTCAGGTCAAACCAGCTCCACCTGATGGGCAAGACCAACCTGCAGAGATGAGGTCCAACGGTTTTCCTAGGGCTAAAGTCTCATATGGGAGCAAGGAAGAATGGGCATTCCTGGCTGTGCTCTGTTAGAGACACTCCCACACCCCAAGCCTTCTAGGCTCCACATAAGCTGGCCTCCTGCCATTACCACTTCTGTAAGCAGCTCTCCCCACCTCCTCTAGTATCCATGGTGGTAGAAGGGTCTCCTCCTGTTGGGGTTCCAAAGGCTTGTGGTGAGAGCAGGTTGCTTCTTGCCAGTTCAACTCATCCACTATCCCAGAGATGTTTGCTTCAAAAATAAGTCACTCTGTGTGGTAGCCGAGGGCTGGGCTGCCAGCTTTCTGCTATTTCAGACCAGCTTCTATGTCTTCCCCTAGTCTACTCTCAATGCCTTCCCTCTGAAGATCTGTTACAAGCTCGACAGTCATCCCATCCTTTTGTGAGAGCTGTTCCACTTGTCTATGTCTCATTGGCTATCTTGCCAGAGACCTTAATCTTTTTATTTTTATTTTCAATTGTTGTGAGTATATGGTAGAGGTATACATTTATGGAGTATATGAGATATTTTTATACAAGCAGAAAAGTACAATAGAATAATGTAGTGTCTATTCTCAAGCATTTTTCCTTTGTGTTACAAACAAACCAATTATATTTTTTGGTTATTTTAAAATGTACAATTAAATAATTTTGATTGCAGTCACCCTGTTACACTATCAAATTACAAAAAATGCATGCTTTGTTGTTGTTGTTACTTATTTGATGCTGTTTGTCTTTTTTAAAGAAATGAATTCCAATGAGTATTTCATATACTCTGGGAGCTGATCATTTGATATGATATGTTTTGTAAATAATTTCTAATGCCTTTTTACTTACATTTTTTAGGTCTTTGTTGTTTGTGTGTATGTAAGTGTTTATAGATGTATATCCACATATTCATCCATATTGGTAAATATGTTAGTAATTGTTATATATTCTGTTAGATTGTTTTAATTGATTTAATTTTCAATTCATTTCCCCCATTAGAAACTAAACTCATGGAATCATGCACAATGCTTATTTGTCTATACAGTTTCCCTAGTTCATGACAGAGTATTTGAAACAATCAATAAGTACCTGCTGATTGAATGGAGTGACGGTCCTTCCATCTGTAGAGACCTATCATTGGCTTAACCCGTCTGTAAATAAAAATTCTGTGTGTGTAGAATTCCAAACCAGGTGCTTAAGAAAAATCAAATAGATATACAATACATGGCTCTCTCCTTTTAAAAAATAAGGTCACACATTCTTTTTTCAACAAACTTTATTTTACAACTGGGCCCATAGTCCCTTTATGTAGTCTACTTTGAACAGGCTATTCTGAGTATTATTTTTAATACCTACAGCTGTTTTTAAATCTTTTCAACATTTGCTTTGCTGTATGATATTTTTTCAAGTAAAGCAATTTTAATATAGCTTGTATCTCCATGAAGTTATTTGAAACACCTGCACATAACTGTACTTTAGTAAAATATACCACATGTTCTGATTGCACAAAACACATACACTGAACATTTTCAAAACCACTAGTGGTAAAAAACAAAACTTTAAAGTTACTACCTTTATGTATAATAATTAAGATATGAAAAATGTATCAGTACAGTGAAACAAAAAAGTCATTTTGCACTTTAAAGCATGAGAAAGCATCTTCTTATACCAGATTTTTTAAAAGAACATATCAATGTCTTTTTATCTATAGCTCAATGGCATTATCATATGAATAACTAGAGACCTGGGAATAATGCCAATATTATGCGGTAGAAAGTTAAAGAGCATAGAACAGATGGAGAGTTTTCGTTTATAGAACTTTTTATTTGCCTGGGCATGGGAGACCAAGACTTAACAAATGTTGCCCAAAGCAGCAAAAAAATGGCATATCAGACATTCTACCCACCATAATTATCTACTCACTAGAACTCATCTACAGCTTATCACAATTAATAATGATAACTACCAAACTTAATTATACAGACATGTTTTAAGAATATTCAAAAAAGATAAGTGAATTTACTTTATCATTACTTAAGCATAGAACTTACAGTAATTTTTTAAATCACAGTGCTGCATTTTGCCAGATGAATATTCCAAAATCTTAGAACATCAATATACCATATGCTAAATTTAATTTAATATTTATATTTGTATTTTGGTATCTTTTCATAGACTTCTACTTAGAGTTTTGGTAAACTTACATATTTAACAGAATACTAACTTATCTAGTTGAATATGGTTTTAGTTTATTTGATTTAGAAAAGTTATTTAAAGAGGAAAGATAAGAGAATAAATATACTTAAAACACAGTAACTAAAAACACTTATTTTTCAGTAAACATAGCATTTATTGTAATTTCTTCCTAATTTGTAAGGGATGATGGCAAAATTTGTCACTAGATGCAAGACAGCCTCAGAACAAGAGTGCTGACAGCACAATGGTGTGTGTGTGTATATATATATACACATATATTCCTAGTGTATTAAAATTATTATAATATAAAATAATATGTCTAACATAAAAATATATACACGTATGTATATATAAACACGTATTTATATATACGTGTTTATATATGTGAAACTATATATATAAAACACGTATATATAAACACGTATATTCCTTTATATGTGAAACTATAAATAGAATATATAAATATATATATGAATATATAAATTCAGAAATACATATGTGAGTGTGTGTGTATATATATATGTATACACACATATATACACATATATATGTATGTATAGATATATTTCTTCCTCTACTTCTTTTATTTTTTCTTTCTCTAACTGGTTTGTTTCCTTTTCCTCTACTTTTTGTCCGTCATTTTTTGCCCTTTTTTCTTCTCTTTGCCTCTGCAAAATAAAAAGGAACAACAGAATAATTCTGAAGTAAACTGCAAAGATGGTAATTCCTTCAGTAGCATGTTCTACGAAGTTATAGTCACAGGTATTTCCCCTAAATTAGCACTTTCTATAGCTATTGATATTAAACCAGCCAACTCAAGCTTAGACCTAGCAAAAAGGAGATAGTTTGAATCTATGCCTTTTTAAACCCAAAACTCCCTGCTCTTTAATACTGCATTTTGATTGATATTAAAAGAACAAGACAGATTTTTGAGATATTCTGGAGTATAACTGGCAGTTTCAGGAAATCAGTTGAATGTGGCAGACAAAAGAATGAGAATAGGTAAAGAAAGTGCCTGGGATAATCAAAGGAAAAAACCCTGGAGTAGTCAAAGGAAATTCTAATACATGAGTAATATTAATGGAGGTTTGGTCGGGAAACAGAAATCACATTAGGTATTTAACCGATGGAATTTAATATTGGCAGTTAGTTACACTGGTCTTAGAGGCTGGAAGAATTAAAGGATATTCTAGGAAAATAACTGAAGGAAGCAGCTACTGCCCCTAGATCTCAGGGAAATAATGGAAGAAGTTTCTGCAATCAAAACCTAGAAGGTCAGAGAAGGGGTTCTGTGGTCTGGGGCTCATATCCCTGAGTGAGAATGCTGGCTGCTACTGGTTTTGTGGGTGCAAAGAGAAGCAGGATGCTGGAACCAGCGGCTGCTAGGTTGATGCTCACAGGAATAGCAAACAGATTGTTAGAAATCCTGTGTTGCCCCTCGTGGATATAACAAGGAAGCCCATTAGTAAAAGAAGAATGCAATTTGAGATTTTTCACAGAGGCTCTTTGAAAAGAAAAAAGAAAGCAAGCTTGTTTCTGACACAGAAAAAGGTACATAACTAGCACAGTTCTATAGAGAATAGAGACATTGTTGCAGATGGGGTAGATAATATATTTAGAATAGAGGCAGTTCAATTTAAGACATTTGTAAGGTATGCCGATGGAATGCAGGAAGCTGGATTTTTGTGTATGTCTCTAGCATAAAGGAAATAATTTTATTGAAGATCCAGATTTCACTGATTCCTTTATTTAATATCCCACTGACAATAATAGACCCAAGGACTGGTTAAAAGTATGAAGATAAATTAAGAAATTGAGGAGGGGAAAAAGTGAAGGATATAAATCCTGTGATCTCTATTTGTAAAGCCAAGCTAAAGAGGCTGGGGATACTTGCCACTCACCAGATGTTTGACCTCGGCTGCTTAGCTTCTTTGTACCCCAATTTCCTTTTTTTTTTTCTGTAAAATTGGGATAATAATATTTGCTTCATAGTATTGTTATGAGGATTAAGAAAATCAATTGCAGATACTTAGAATAATGCCAAACACATTGTAAGTGTCCCAATCAGTATTAGTTTTTATCATAGTTATAGCAATGCCTTAAAAAAAATAAAGAATTGGAATGAAGACATTTACACTGAATTTCTGTAACACAGATTATTTTCATTGCTTTTTGCCTCTGTGCATGGCTGCTCAGGTTGTGCACCGCACAACTCCACAGAGGCCATTTGCATAATGGTACATTGCAGTGAGGCAGAGGGGGTATACTTTATGCTTTACACTTTATACTTTACACTTGATAAAGTATAAAGCTTGTTTTCTGCTTAAATGAAAACTAAATGTTATTCAAGATTCCTGGAATTATGCCAGTTGCTTTCTGATTTATAGTGAGAGAGTCAATGGTAGGATCAATAATTAAGAAGAATGAGATCAAATGCATACACATATATAAGCTTTAAGGTTAATTTAGAGAGTTTCAATAACATGCAGTAAGATATGACTGGAGTGTTAATTCAGCTTTTGCAATAAAGTATCTTCTAGTTATATGGGAGCATGCATAAAAATGCTTTTAGAAAAATTCGTAGTACTTCTACTTATTATCTTGTTCATTTATGTAGTACAATTTATTCAAAAATATATTTTTTAGATTTTATCATCTCAAATTAATCTTTAGTCATTTAATATACATTTATTTCATTCCAGCTTATTTGGTGTGAGATGTATTTGAATTTCTAATATGATTCAGCTTGTCTAGAAATGTATGAATATATACAATAAAAATGTATGCTGTGATATACAGGAGAGATAGGTTATAGTTGCAAGATATGTCACAACTAATTTTACCTGTGAATATTTCACCTTTATTCAAATGAAATATAAAAAAATAAGAAAAAATTTGGAATCATATGATTAAAAATAATGGCTCAATTCTTGTCATTATTTGCCTTAAATGAGATGATTTTATAAACACCTTAAACAGTAAGAAATCAAAAAAACAGAGTATACAATCTTCAAAAAGAGGGCAGCAAAGTCAAAGTGGAACCACTCTGTTTTTTCTTCCTCTGGAGAGAGAGCCAGCAATGTCACTTTCCTTGAGGCCTCTTCCCAGGTGAAGAAATTCTTTTAAAAAATGATGGATGCAGCAAACCACCCTGGCATGTGTATACATATGTAACAATCCTGCACGATCTGAACATGTACCCCAGAACTTAAAGTATTTGAAAAAATGCCTTAAAACTTGAAGCTGTTCAATCATAATATAAATGTCTTGATACATTTCTGTTATGGGTTAGCATTGTTTTACTTCACTTACCACATTTTATATTTACATAAAATTGCTAATATAAAGTATCTAGTACTATCTGCTATTTTTATTCCACCTTAATTCAATATACATTAAATTTTGAATGCTATCTTTTACAAACAATGTATGTGTTTTTCAAATGGAAGATTAATATACATGTTTATGAGTATATACTTTATAAATTAACAATTTTTTTTTACTTTCCTGATGGTTATCTCATTTTCCTTATCATAATTTTATATAAAGATTAAATGATCAATAAATTAACTTGTGGAGAAATCTTGTAAAATAAAGAATAAAGTTAATGAGGGGTATGTCTGTGTTATTTGACAGCACTCTCAAAGAATATATTATAATATAAAATATTAGATATATTTTCTTATTTATCTACCTTAGATGCCCAGAAAATTACTGTCTAACTTGTATTATAGGTCACATATGCAGAATAATAGATTTTGAGCCAATTGAATATGAAAAGGAGAATTAGAGAAGACTATATTTTGAAATGATTTTTCCTGTAATATGAAAATTGCACAAAATATATGTTATACAACTTTTTCTTTACAAACATCAATATTAATATACTATGTCATTTTTATTGCAATTAGAGAAAACTGTGACTTCTTTCCATATTTTTATAGTTAAAGAAGCATTATTATATTTCATCAAAACCAGTTCCAATGTCCTTTAAAAATAGAGTCTATAAATTCGGGAAACAAAGCTAAATAAAATTACTCATAATTGATATTGGAAGGAAAAAGGAAAGGCTGGCTTTGATTCAACTTGACTCACATGATGAGATTAAACAATAACACATTTGGAGGTATAAGTGAAACTTGGTGAAATTCTTATTGCAAGAATGTCAACTTGATTGGTATAATCGTTATCTATGTATAAATACAGAGTTTCAGAGAGCTACAAGACTTGGCTTAGTGATCTGAGAATCCAAATTAGATTGCCTAGACAGCCTGGAGCCACAGGTTTAAATCCTGTCAACCAACCCCTTCCTTTTTCTGAGGCAGATAAACTAGATCCAAAAAGCCAGCTCTTTGTGTGAAGTGGGGATCTTTCAATGACACCTTCAAATCATAGCCTGGCTGTATTTTACGGATATTAAGATTATTTTGGCTGTTTGTGCAATAGTACAACTTTGTATTTGCAACAATTCTGGGACTCAGAACAAAACACCAGCAGGACCCATAACCACTTAATCCCAATAGGGAATTTGAAATTTTAAAATATTTTCATTTGTTTCATTGACACTGGAATTTTTCAAAAAGAGATAAAGATAAAAGGAATAATTTTGTACAAACTCCAGGAAGATGACCTTTGATAATAAGATATTTATAAACTACTTTGATCATCCAGTTAACAGTTGGAAAGGAAAAATAAAGCATCAATTGAGAATATACAGTGGAACTCCTAGGTCAGAAAGCAAATGAGATTCAATGAAATACCAAAGCTATGGTACTCAGGGGAGCTTTAATCACTCAGACATCTGTTAGGCAGCTAATGCAACCAGGCACACACACCTCATTAAAGGTAGTCCTCAGTTATTCAGAAGACAACATAATGACCCTGAATAGTAAGAAGAATTTAACCAATGGACTAAAACATCTTGATTTACTTTAAAAAAAAAAAATCTGAAGGTGAAAACAAATACAACAAAATTTGTCTTTTTTACACAAGAAAAGCAAGAATATTGTTCAAGTAAAATAGTATATCTTATTCCAAGAAGGTAAGGGGTTTAATAACGTTATTAAAAAGGTAAGTTAGGTTCTGAAGATAATTAATAAGGAATAATGAGAATTAGGTCACACAGTCTATACACTTCCCATGTGACTTATGAAAAGAAACTAAAAATTCCTTTGAAGAGTTACAAATAAAAATGATGAAATCGATATGTAAATAAGATTCTTTTCTGGTCAGAAAAGATTTATAATAAATTGAATTTTTTCTATATAATCTTTATTATTTTTCTTAGCTAAAATAATTAGCAGTGTTGAAAAGAAGCTATTAAATAAAGAAGGTATTTTAAACAAGTACCAGAGGATTTAGAAGCTTCTAAACTGTGTACTGAGTTTACTGAAAGCATGAGAAGGGTGATAGACCATGAAGTTAATCCACCTGCTTTGGAGTAACTTACATACCAATTAAGAATCATTGCAATAAACAAAATCCACTGAAAATATTACCGTTTTGTGGACCATATGTCATATTTAATTCATATTCATAAACAATGTTTTCACAGCTCTCTCAATGGGAGTCCTTACAGAATTCTATGACTAAATACAAGACACTTTCAGGAAGCAAGCATTTTCTCTCTAATCCTCTCTCAACTATGTATGAGAACAGAACAGAAAGACAAAGGCACAATTCAGGAGAATATCTGCAAGAAAGGAGCAAGGATTTTTTTTTTTTTTCTGGGAGCTGCTTTGGGGGATGGAAATCATTTCTTGAAGCCTCATATGCCCACTTCGTGCCAAAATATTTGAGAAAGAACATGGTTATTTTAGAAACCAAGGACTGCTTATGATGGACAAATATTCCTTTTCTCTCCAGAAAAAGATTAAAAATACATAGCAGCAACAGCTGCTCTTTCTGAATTCCAAAAGGTAGCTAGGAATTCAGGCTATAATTACATATAATAGACATCAATTTGCAGGTCTCGATTTTTCAGTTTGCAATATCCTAGGAATTTGCAGGTGTCACAACTTTGCCATATGCAGCCACTGAAAGCTGTATTAACTGTCAAGACTACTGACTTCTCATATAAAATAGTTCCAATAGGCCCCTGAGGTATATCACTAAATAGCTGGCAAGTGCTTACAAGCAGCCACCAGATTGTTAAGACAATGAAGAATGTCATAGCAACTGCAAAGGACAATTCTCTAAATGATAGTCTCCAACAGCAATGCTCAAAAGAATTCTAGTTTGTAACAAATTCTAGTTTATAACAAAGACATTGGGAAGTCATTTGTTCTACCCTTAATATCCTGGAAAATATAATTTGGTTATTATTTTGAAAGCTGTTTGGCATTTAGTCTTTTACACAATTTACTACCCCATTAAATTGTAAGTACTCAAGGGCAAGAAGTAAGTTTTATACTGTGGTGACTATATTTATCAACCAAATATTGAAATACACAGGTCTTATATGGCAACAAAATATTTTAATTTGACATGTCTTAGAAATTTGAGAATGTATGGTGATTGGGATTACACATTTTTTAATTCCTTATGACTGCTAGCACTCTATCTGTCCTCCATATAAATACTAGTTTAAAAATGTTATTGAATGAATGACTGCAATTATTAAATGATAATTACAGATGTAATTCATTTAATATGAATTATAGTGTTTTTCTAAGTTCAGGAATATGATCCCTCTACACAATTTATATGTTGTTTTTTTTTTTTTTTTTGGATTTCTGAATTTTAAATCAGAGGTTGCTGGCACAAAATAGTTTACTCATCATCTTTGTGTCATTCTATGAAATGAATTAAACTAAAAAGAGAAAGATTAAAAATCTACCTTTATCATAAGTTTCAATAGGTACATAATCATGTAAGAAAATATTTAAATTGTTCCAACCTCATTGAAATATCATAACAATGAGTAAACAGATAAAACTGTATATTATCCTATAAAGATAGTTTAGATTAAAATCTACAATATGTTTGGGTGAAAGGTGGTATGGATTTTTTAATTTTACATAAACTATTGCCATCTTTAATATTTAGTTATATAAAATTAGGAAAATAGTCATCGATTATTATTTTTTCTACTTAAAGATTGCTTGTTTAACAGTTTCTAACTTTGTTCCTGATTCTTACATTAATTGTGGGATACAGAATAGGTTTTAAATCTGAATAGATTTATTATGTCTACACAATGCTCAAACAACTGATTAGTTTGAGTCATTTTTATTAATTAGTTTTTTTTCAGCAGTAAAAAATAAATGGGTAGATCAATTAACCAGTCAGTGCAACTGGAACATTCTAAGAGCCATACAATAACATTGTGTGAATTTTACTGCACTCATAGAGTCACCTAAATTATAAGTGGATATTTCAGTGAATTTCTACTACAATAGTTCTTTTCTTTTAACATAAAGAAGATCTCTATGTACTACTTTGTTTTTCATTAAATGACCATTTATTTTTAAAAGGATTTTATCTTCAGAGTATTTTAGGTTTTGATCTTCAAAATAACTTACTGGAATAAATTTGTAAACATATCCATTATTTGCTAATATTCCATATTGGGATAGTGGCTTAACCATCTGTATTAGCATGATGTATTTGAGAGTCCTGTGGAAAGAAAAACCAATTACTCTTTGTACCAGGGCTTCAGTTTTTTCTTTAATGGAAAGAGCTGGTAGTTCTTAATTGTCATTACTTAACATCTGACTAGTAAAAAACTGTTTATTCAGTATAACAATGAAGTCGATGTTCTTTTTCTTCTGCAAGATAAATAAGCTGTAATTTTAAGTCCATTATAGAATTATAAAATTTTTAAAACTTTAGCTTTTGCTTTCATAGCTTAACAACTTTCCCCCTAGTTTTACCTTTGAATATTTACTTGTACTCTAAATCTTTGTTACAATGCCTGTCACCCAACCCCACCTCACTGTGCTGGTTATAAAGCAATTATTTTGCAGCTTCCTTTTGTACTTTGCTGTGTGAGGCTGAGTTTGGGACTCTGAGAACCATATTTTTCAATTACCAGCTGGTTCCATGTTAGGTTTTACTAGAGGGAGATAGGAAATCTGGAAGAGTAAAGGGACTTTATTCCTTCCTCTTGTTTGCTTCCTGATCCCATCAGGATTTCTTTAGCAATAGTTCTTCACTCTGGTTCTGGTTCTTTAGTTTCATACTTCTAGAAGTAACCTCATTGCATCCCCTTGGAAATGCCAGCAACGATTGGGTGGCTCCCTGGCCACAGATGTCTATCTCAATTGCATAGGGGCCCTCATCTGAGCTCCTGAGTTACCAGCACCAGCTGAGCAGCATTCTCCTCTCAAAGATCTGGGCCCTAGCACCACAGGTAGGGCCTCTCCTACAAGTTATCATCTGCATTCCAAATTCCACCATTTCCCTTTGTTTTCCCAGCCCTTGGAGTCATAACTGTTTTCTTCATTTGCTGTATCTGTGATGCCTCAATATTCTCCATTTGCCTTTTTAGTTCTCTAATACTTGAAAACAATTTTCATATTTAAATTTTTCTCTATTAAAATATCTAGCATGTGTTTTCCTAGCCAGATCCTGACTGACATCTTCACTGCTCATCCTCACCCATCATTTAGTGATCTTTCTTAAGCATAAGGCAATAAAATCTTAAATCTAATGTAAACTATACCTCAATAGTTTTATGAAAGTCACTTTTGAAAGTCATTTTATTTAATGTCTATATTGATGTGTTATTTCAATTTTACTACATCATACCTAATTGTGAATCAAGTAATTATAAAAATGTAGATCTGGAATACGTTATACGTCATCTGGCCCAATGCTAATATGGAAAAGTATCTGGAAATCTTTGGGGGTTTTCATAGCCATAACAACAGACCATAAAATACTGACATGTTTAATTATCTCATATGAAGTGGAAACACTTTTACTAGCAAAAATATGACTCTATTATAACTCTGCAAAATGAATTTATATGCTAAAATACAAAACAGAGAAGATCGTGGTATAGGATGATTTACCACTTCCAATTACTTCCATTAATAATACTTAAAAACTGATTCATATTTGGTGTAGTTTGCTGGTGTTTTTTTAACTGGTAAGTAGTAACAAAAGTCTAATTATTGAGAAAAAATCCTATATCCAGGATGTCAAAAACCCATTCCAGACTTAAACCATTCCCACAGTTAGTTTCCCCCTCTTCTTTATCCTTTCGACCTTTTGAAGATATCTTTAAGATCACATATATTTACATACCTGTTAAAATTTCACAGACTTTGAGTCCTTCAAAGGCAAAAATGGCATTTATTTTTCTCTCAGTATCTCCAGCGCCTAGAAAATCACATTGAGAAACAGAAAAATATTAACAATATTATCTGAATTAAAATATTTTTAGGATGTTATGCCCCTTCAGAATAAGTCATTCCCATTATAATTTTACTCATGAGTCATTATCAGCATGTGTCATCATGCCTAACATAGATTCATGTAAAATGTCTTTTTATTTTTTTCCCCTTTTATTGCAATAGAAGCAATATTAAGCATGGAGAAAAGCCTGTGTATCTTAAGGCTTCTATCTCTTCCTCAAATGTAGATAATTGATGCTGTCAGGACTTATTCACTTTCTCCACAATGAGATAGACAAGATTGAGGATGGTCCTTGACATGATTACTTTCAAAACATGAAACCAGGAACACTGGCAGTTTAAGCATTTTATCCGGTGCAATAGAATGAAAGCATATTTACTTTTCTCAGTTAAAGAAATATCAGGATTCAGTTATCAGAAACAAGAGATACAAGAATCACTAAGACTTTTTGCTTACAAGGCAAATGTGACTAACCATTTGACAGTGACTGGCAGTCGGTGACAGGAGTTTTCCTTCTCTCTCCTAATTCACAGATGCTTAGACACTTGCTTCTTTAAGGAAGAATTCAGAGACACAGGTCCTTCCAACCTGGGAGGTGATGAACAGGGAAATCTGTTACTTTCCCTACCCACCCACGAGGCTCTGATGTGCATGTTTACTGATGAAATTCCTTTTCTTTAGGCCAACTTCACTTCTCTGTTTGGACTAAGTATGTATCTTAAGTTTCAAATGCTGACGTTCTTTGTGACTTAAAATATATAGTCAGCAACTCATTATTATACAGTATACAAAAACATATTCTTATTATCATAAACTTTTATTTAAAAATAGCCTCTTCTTGAGTGAATATTAATGTATTAATATTAACAGTGCTTATTTGCTTTTATATACTACCAATATATTTATAATAGCTTTTAAATAACACATTGAATCCTTTAGTAAAGTTGATGCTGGATATGAGTTTGATGTCTAGTTATTAGTAGAGTAAGCCATCATGCTTAAGAGAGAGAAGCCAGACAGATTTCTGAGTCTGAGGTAATATCTGAACTTCATATTTTTATAATGACATCAGCAGATATTGAAACATGAAAATTGCATGCATATGAAGTAACTTTGCTGTAAACTCCTATAAGCAGAAGTTATATCTTATTCTCAGTTTTATTCTACCACTTTCGTAAGCCCCAAGCATAGTGACTTATAAACAGCAAATCTTCGACTAACATTAATACTTTAATTTAAATAGGATAACACATAGTGTCATAATCTGAATGGGAGGAAAAAATTATCTCACCTAAAATCAGATGAAATAAAGAGTGAATATTTTCATTTAGGATGGGTATATATGTGTTTATCGTGGTGGAGAATAATAATTTGGAAACCATGCTAAAATCATGCTTACTTCAACAGAATTAAATTTTTGTGCTTGCCAAACATAAGAAGGCCTAAAGAATAAATGATGGATTCTTAATTTCTTTTTGTGGGGGATTTTAAGAGCCAGGCAATATTATGTAAAGGAAACTGTCTCAAGTCTCATTCAGCAACTCTGTGATCAATTCTGGTCATCTCTGATTGCAGTACAACAAGAATGGAAAAGCTGCTCAAGGGCTTGATAAGGCTATTGTGGGTACACGTTTGCCACATGGGATGATACCTTGCCATATAATGAGTTGTTCATTTTAGATGTTACATATGTTAAATTAAATCAAGATGTTTCTTACCAGCAAGCACAAAACACCACTTGACAGATTTCCAAATTCAGGTGCTTATAAAAACAAATCTGAGAGGCAACATTAATTTTAAACCCTACTGAGTTACATATACCAATTGCAAATTATGGAAATACTTTAAGCTTTATAGCCTTACAAAATGGAAAGTGATTGAGGCTCTGGGTTAAGAGGATTTTCCAAATAATTCTCTATAGAAAGTAGAATCCATGTGCTCCTATTTACCTGAATATGTTACAAACAAAATCTCAATGTCTGTATAAAAAATTCAAAATACAGTGATTTAATGTCTAGCCAACACAAAGAACATCTGTGCTAAGACTGCCTGTTTATATTCAATTTACACAAAATTAATAAAATTGTGAATCTCATCATAATATGCCAGTATATTAGTAAATTTTGATTTTTATTAAAAGACATAGAAGATATTATTGCTTGGAATCCAAAATTTAATTTTGAAAATGCCAAAAAAAAAGGCAAAAATGCCCTAAGTGTTTTTTTTTTATTGAAAAGAAAATGGATACATTAAAAATAAGGAAACTTGTGAATTCAAAAGTAGAAAACATAGTTCCTAAGTCTGAGTCTTGCATTAAGTCAATTGAGTTGTAATACAAAAATGGTGAATAAAACAAAGGTTTTATTTTCTTTATAAAATGTATATATTATATGGTGAAAAAAATAAATATATAAGTGGCAAATAAATAATGTTGGCAAAGGAAAAAGCAGGTTGCTGAGATAGCGCATAATGAGGTGGTAGAGTTGGGAGCTATGTTAGAAAATGCCATAGAAAAAAGTCCTTTTAAGCAAGCATTTCTGTTTGGAAGTGAAAGATGAAAAACTAGCCAAGCCTGAGCTTAAAAAACTTAACCAGAAGTGTTTCTATGTGATTGTGTGGTTTTCAGTGCTTTCTTAACCCTGAGTTCTAATTTGATTGCGCTGTGGTCTGAGAGACTGTTTGTTATGATTTCCATTCTTTTGCATTTGCTGAGGGGTGATTTATTCAACAGCCCTTTATGCTAAAAACTCTTAATAAACTAGGTATCAATGGTATGTACCTCAAAATAATAAAAGCTATTTATGACAAATCCACAGCTAATATCATACTGAATGGGCAAAAACTAGAAACATTCCCTTTAAAAACTGATGCTAGACAAAGATGACCTCTCTCACCACTCCTATTCAATATAGTATTGGATGTTCTAGCCAGAGCAACTAGGCAAGAAAGAGAAATAAAGGCATTCAATTAGGAAAAGAAGAAGTCAAATTGTACCTATTTGCAGACAACATGATCATATATTTAGAAGACCCCATCATCTCAGCCCAAAACCTCCTTAAGCTGATAAGCAACTTCTGCAAAGTCTCAGGATGCAAAAATCAGTGTGCAGAAATCACACGCATTCCTATACACCAAAAGCAGACAAACAGAGAGCCAAATCATGAGCAAACTCCCATTTACAATTGCTACAAAGAGAATAAAATACCTGGGAATACAACTAACAAAGGATGTAAAAGATCTCTTCAAGGAGAACTACAAATCACTGATCAAGGAAATAAGAGAGGACACAAACAGATGGAAAAAACATTCAATGCTCATGGTTAGGAAGAATCAATACTGTGAAAATGGCCAAACTGCCCAAAGTAATTTATAGTCAGTGCTATCCCCATCAAGCTAACATTGACATTCACAGAACTGGAAAAAAACACTTTAAACTTCATATGGAACCAAAAGAGAGCCTGCACAGCCAAGACAATTCTAAGCAAAAGAACAAAGCCAGAGGCATCACGCTACCTGACTTCAAGCTATACTACAAGGCTACAGTAATCAAACAGCTTGGTACTGGTACCAAAACGGAGATATAGACCAGTGGAACAGAACAGAGGCCTCGGAGGCAATGCCACACATCTACAACCATCTGATCTTTGACAAACCTCACAAAACAAACAATGGGGAAAGGATTCCCTGTTTAATAAATGGTGTTGGGAAAACTGGCTAGCCATATGCAGGAAGCTAAAATTGGACCCCTTCCTTACACCTTATACAAAAATCAACTTCAGATGGATTAAAGATTTAAACATAAGAAGTAATACCATAAAAACCCTAGAAGAAAACCTAGGCAACACCATTCAGGACATGGTCACAGGCAAGGTCTTCATGACTAAAACACCAAAAGCAACAGCAACAAAAGCCAAAATAGACAAATGGGATCTAAGTAAACTTAAGAGCTTCTGCACAGCAAAAGAAATAATCATTAGAGTGAACCAGCAACCAACAGAATGGGAAAAAATTTTTTGCAATCTACTCATCTGACAAAGGGCTAATATCCAGAATCTACAAGAACTAAAGCAGATTTACAAGAAAAAAAAACAAACAAACCCATTCAAAAATGGGCAAAGGATATGAACAGACACTTTTCAAAAGAAAACATATGTGGGGACAACAAACATATGAAAAAATGCTAATCATCATTGGTCATTAGAGAAATGCAAACCAAAACCACATTGAGATACCATCTCATGCCAGTTGGAATGGTGATCATTAAAAAATCTGGACACAACAGATGCTGGAGAGGATGTGGAGAAATAGGAACTTTTACGCTGTTGGTAGGAATGTAAACTAGTTCAACCATTGTGGAAGACAGTGTGGTGATTCCTCAGGGACCTAGAAATAGAAATAGAAATTTCATTTGACTAAGCAATCCCATTACTGGGTATATACCCAAAGGATCATAAATTGTTCTGTTATAAAGACACATGCACATGTATATTTGTTGTGGCACTGTTTACAATAGCAAAGACTTGGAACCAACCCAAATGCCCATCAGTGATAGACTGGACAAGGAAAATATGGCACATATACACTATGGATTACTATGCAGCCATAAAAAAGGATGAGCTCATGTCCTTTGTAGAGACATGGATGAACATAGAAACCATCATTCTCAGCAAACTGACACAAGAACAGAAAATCAAACACTGCATGTTCTCACTCATAGGCAGGTGATGAACAATGAGAACACTTGGGCACAGGGAAGGGAACAACACTCGCTAAGCTAGGTGGGAGTGTGGAGAGGAGGGCAGGGGAGGAGAGGGACAGCAGTGGGGGGCAGGGAGGATGGGGAGGGATAACATCAGGAGAAATGCCTGATGTAGGCAACAGGGACCAGTGGGTGGGGGGGTGGATGCAGAATGCAAACAACCATGACATGTATGTACCTATGCAACAATCCCACAGGATGCAGGATGTGCACATGTACCCTAGATCCCAAAGTACAACAACAACAAAAAAGAACCAGAACTGTACTTTGTAGGGGAACATTTCCAATAACTAGTTTACTAGTTAACTGGCTCAATAAAGAATCATCCTGTGGAATTTCCAGTGAAGTACTTAGGTGGTAAATATCATAAAGTCTGTCATTAATTTTGTAATGATTTTCAGCTAACTGAAATATACATGTAACTAGAGAGGAAGAGAAAACTGAAGCAAAAATGACTTTATAAATTGTTAACTATTGATGATTGTAGTTGAAAGGTGTATTTATAAGTGTTGTACTATTTTTAAAATTTTTTCCATCAATTTGATTTGTTTTCTAAATAACAACTTGAGGGTAAAGGAACTTATTTTTAAGACACAGGAGAATTAAATCCATCCACACACTAATTGCCAATAGTTATATCAATTGTTTTTTACAGTAGGTTTTCTATGAAATTCGCCATGACAGACTTCTGTTTTAGAAAAGAAAAATGCAAATAGTCCTATGTCCAGTAACATAACAAATTTCATGGTATAACAGTATAGGAAATGCTTAAAATAGAAGAGACAGCCGGAATAATGAGTCTGCATAATATCTGCAGCAGACTATTTTGACCCTACGTTTCGATCCTTCTCTGGCAACTTTGTCTGACATACTCCGCAATTTCAAACACAACTCTACCCTTGTCTTTTCTTTTTAACCTCCCTAGTGCTTCAGTTATAATTCTGGCTTCCGCACATTTAAATTAGCTGCTTTTCCTTTCCTTATCTTGCTTTTCATGGCTTTGTTTCTCTTTTCCATCTTGACTTTATCTCCCCCTTGCTCTCTTTAGTGTAGCATACGTGAGCCTGCAACATCTGGTTGTGTTTTGCCAAATTCATTTCTTATAAAAACTTTCTTTTTGTTCTCTACTCTAGCCATCCTAAATTACAATAAGGTTTCTCTAAGTGTAGGATGTTTCATGCTTACATGACTTTGTTGAAATCACTTGTATTTCAAATGCCCCACTCTACGAATCTATCTGTACACTCCCTTTCCACAACACATTATTCAAGATTAATTTCAAAGATTTTTCTAATAGTCTCCCATTCTCTTTCAGAGCTATTTATCTCATAATTCCAAAAATGTTCAGTAACAGTTTATTTATGTGGATCTTTCTATTTTGGAATAAAAATGGTTTTAAAGTATAGACCTGTATAACATGCACAACACTAAATACACTGTGTGTCATAATAGAGTCACTGAATACATGTTTGTTGACATGATGAATGCATTCAATAATCAGGACTAAAATTATCTGTTAATCTTCAACATTACCGTGTTAACATAGGTTTATGCTTATTTGGAAAAATGGTTTAAACCTATGAAATTCATTTAAAAGTATTTCTTCAAAATCTACTGTGTACTGGTCTAGAGTTATAAAGAGATGGCAAAAATTTCATATCATCAATGAGGATAATGTCAAGGAGAAAAGATAGACAAATGAAAATTATTTTGAGTAACAAGTGCTTTGATAAGATATGCAAAGAATGCTGTGAAGTCAAAGGCGAAGGCACGTGCCTTAGGCTAGAGTTAGGAGAGGAATATAAATGATAGCTCCAGTGAGAAAGTGACGCAAATTCTTGAGACTGAGAATGAGTAAGTATTCCCTAAATGGAAGTTGGGTAAGCAGATTTAAATAGAAAATGGCCTTCTTGTATTTTCATTAGTGGAAGATGACTCATACCCAGTAAGAAGCCAATGGATAAAAGAAAAGGCACTATCAGCATATTGACCAGGAACAAAAGAAAGCTTGAGGATTTGAACTAAAGCAGTGTCAGTAGCAAGGAAGAATTAAATTTTGTTTATAAGAAATTGAGAAAATAGGTTGGGAAGGTTGTGGTATATAGCTGTGAAGGAGTGAAAAAATACCAAAATAAAGAGGACTCTTTAGGTTCTGTTATCTACAGTAAAGTGTCTATTTAGGCCATTTATTCCTCAAAGTGAAAAAAGGTAGGCTAAGAAGCAGGTGCACAAAATAAACTATCATAGAGGGTGATAGTTTATTTTGAACATGCTGAATCTTTATCACCAGTGGACAGTAAAATGCTGTCTCCGAGGCTCAAGTGATGATATATGCTTGAAACACACATTTTTGGACCCTCAGTGTATGAGTGTTTATGAGTTCTGTTTTTGTGAATGACATCACCAAGGGAGAGTACTAAAGTGATCACGGAGGGTCCCTGGAAAACTTCAACAGATAAGGAGTAAATGTAGGAAAGTGAAATTGAGTGTCCTTAGAGTAGGCTAATATCTAAGGGGGAAAAAGATTTAAAGAGGTTTTGGAGTACAGTTTCAGTGCTACATTGGAACCACTTATGATAAAGCAAGCTTGTCTAAATACTATTTAAACAGTACCTTTATTCATTTAACAGTTATCTCCCATTGTATGTTCTCATTTCTGCAAACAGTTGGTCAAGTCAATTCACTTTATCATTTGTGTTGGTGTTAATGAACACATTTTAATCTCAATTTAACCATTAAGCTATCTACTACTCAGAGTGTTACCTGAAAGGGTACTTACCAAGTGGTTAATGGTTAGGTTTTTTGTTCGTTTCTTTGTTTTATTTGCTCTCCAAGTTGTAGTACTGATTTTTAACTTTTGCTTAAGTTTCCTTTACACAATGAGTTTGTATTACAAAGAAAAACAAGAAAGTTAAGAAAATAAATGTTTTATAAAAATATATATAAATAGGAGAGGGAATTTTTGGATTTTTAAAATAATATACATTCAATATAAAAGTATATTTTGTGGTGATTCTATATACAGTATCAGATAGTTCAGGTTTCCAAATTAGACCATCCTTTTTCTAAATGTACACTGTTCTTTTTTAAAATGGTGGCACAATTAGCTAGCCATAAAATGTCTTAACTGTTCAATTCAATGTTTTGATAAATGTGTACCAACACTCTCATCAAAATACTGAACATTAATCGCCAAGCCTCCAGAAAATACACTCATGCCATTATCACAATTACACAATTACTAAGACATAGATTAGTTTTTTTGTTTTGTTTTGTTTTTGTTTTTTGTATTTGGATTTACAGGAATGAAATCACTCTGTACTCTTGTGTCTGGCTTCATTTATTTACATAATACTTTGAGATCTTTCTCATTGTTGAGTGTTCAGCAATTCATTCCTTTTTTTGTTGTTGTTTCAACTTCTCAGTATGCTAGATAATAGGGCAGTACCACAATTTATCTCTTCTTTTGTTAATGGGCATTTGGAAAGTTTCTAATTTAGGGCCATTATGAATAAAGCTGTGAACTTACTTGTGCAAATTTTTGTGTGGCTATATTTTCATCCTTTTTAGGTAAAAACCAGAAGTTGAATTGCTGGGTTATATGGCAGATGTATAATCAACTTTAAATAAAAATTGTTGGCAATTCTCCAGAGTAATTCGTATATTTACTTTCTTACTAATAATATGAAAGTTACTGGAATTCTCACCAGTCAGTCATTTTTGTTTTTCATTTTACTGGGTTTGGAGTGATATTACATTGTGATTTTAATATACATTTCCCTGATGGCTAATAATGCTGAATATCTTCTCTTATGCTTATTACTCGCTGTGTCTTATGTTTATAAAGTATGTATTCATGACTTTGGACCATTTTGGGGACTGTTCAACTGTTTATTGCTAATTTGTGGGAGTTCTTTATTCTGTATGAAAGTTTTTTGTCTGGTCTATGTGATCTATGTGTTTGAGTATTTTCCACAGTCTGTCACTTGTTTATTCATTTCCTTAATGGCATCTTTTTATGGTTGAAAAAATTAATTGTAATCAATTCCATTTTATGATTTTTCTTTCATGATTTGTGCTTCTTGGGTTCTGTCAATAAATATTTTCTTGGCCTAAAGTTATGAAGATATTCTTTTGTGATTCTGCTAAAAGATATTCTTTTGTGATATTCTTTGGGATTTATGTATAGGTTAACAATTCATCTCAAATTTGGGGGCATAGATTGCAATAATCATTTTCCCTACATAAATATCCAATTGTTCAGTGGCATTTTTAAAAAAAAAACTCATTTCTCCATTGATTTTTTTTACATCTTTCATAAAAAACATTTGTCTCCATATATATTTGTCCATGCTACTATTAAAACAATTAAAAAATTTTTTTTGTTTATTGCTAGTAGATATCACCAAATAAGTGTATCTTATGTTGATCTTGTATCCTGTGGCCTGTTAACTTTATTTATTATTTGTAATAGTTTATTATTTGCAATAGTAGTGCTATTTGTAATAAATAGATAGATTATAGATTTATTTCAGAGCTCTTTCTTTACTACATTGATGTATTTGCTTCCTTGTGTGCCAAGATCGCATTGTCTCTATTGTAGCTTTTTAGTAAACCTTTGATTCAGGCAATATATTTTATAATTACACTATTTATAAGACATATGTAAAATAATTCACTATTATTTTTCATTATTGTGCCTATTTTAGATTACTTTCACCTACATGTAATTTTAGAATAATCTTATCTATTTCTTCAAAGAAGTATCGTGGAATTTTAATCAGGAATATGGCTAAATCTGTGAATCAATTTGGAGAGAATCAAATATAATACAGAGTCTTGCAACCCATGAATATGGCTGATCTTGGTTTTTATTTATGTATTTAATTTATTTTTGCACTGTACATAGAGTCAATATTGAGGTCTTATTAATTTTTTTTAGTCATTCCTCATCATCAGATGATTCTTTATGCTACTTTTAAAGCATACTTTAAAATATTTTTATGTTTATTGCTATTAGGTATCACAAAATAAGTATACCCCTTGTTAATCTTGTATCTTGTGGCTTCTTAACTTCATTTATTATTTGTAATAGTGAATATATTTTTAAAGATTTTGTACATATAAATCATAGCAAAACATCTGTAATCAATGAAAGTTTACTTCTCTTAATTCTTTCTTTTTTTTTTTTTTTT
>NW_016107341.1:1666587-1760971 GCF_001604975.1 Cebus imitator
AGCTCACTGCAACCTCTGCCTCCAGGGTTCAAGCAATTCTACTACCTCACACTCCTGGCTACCTAGGACTATAGACGCGATACGATGCCCAGCTAATTTTTGTATTTTTAGTAGAGATAGGGTTTCACTATGTTGGCCTGCATGGTCTCGATCATGTGACCTTGTGATCTGCTGGCCTAGGCCTCCCAAAGTGCTTGGATTACAGGCGTGAGCCACCACACCTGGCCTCTCTTAATTCTTTATTTCTAATTTTTTCCTAATTGCAAATGTAACAAATATCCTTTTATTGTTTATAGCCAATGAGAAATATTTAATCTTTCACAATCCAGATGTTAGAAATTTTTCTCATTTATGCCTTAATTAGAATGAGGAAGCTCTTTTTTTTGTTTTAAATTTGCTGAGATAAATTTTATATTATAAAGTGATACTGCTTCTTTAGTGAGATTAAAAATGGTCTTCTCCTTAATTATATTAATGAAGTTTTTATGTTAACTTTAATTGAATTTGGGGGATAGCCCCACTTGGTTATGATATTTTATGAATTTTATATATTGTTTGATTCATTTGTAATATTTTAGTATGAATTTTTAGTCATATTTATGAGGCATATTGGCCTATGATATTTTCTTGTAATATTGTTATCAAGTGCTAATGTTAGAGCGATGTTGGTCTCATAACATAAGTTGAATAGGAAGTGCAATTGTTAATAAAGTCAGTAAATAAAATAAGAATAATTTATCAAATAATAAACCTTCTACAAAAAGTATCTATTTGAAAACTTCTATAATTGTAATTCACAATTCAGAAGTACTCCAATGAACTAGTATATGTTATTTTCAAAGTCCAAGATTGAAATCAAATAATCCCACATTAACAAAACTGCAATTTCATAGGCTGCTTCTTCACGGTACTCTTTTTGAATATTTGGGTGCCCAGCTGCCTTCATGGCAAAAATCTTATTAAGCAAAATAAAATATTCTGAATTTTAAAACCTACTTGGAATTGCTGATCTGTCAGCACTTAAGGGAAGCAGATACTGAGGGAGCACATGCTCCTACGTCAGTAAACGTAGACCATATGAGCAACAAACGTAGTCCTCTAGAGTTAATTTGAAAGGAGACCTCCCAAATCTTGCTGCCCAAGAGATGAGAGGGAAATGACAGCTCTCTTCAACAGGAGTAAGGTTTTTTCAGGGAGCTGTTCAAGGTTTATCCAGAATGTGTACTTTTTTTTTTATCATCTGCATACCAGAGATACTAAAACATTAGAGAAAACATTAAATTTTCTCTTTGAGCCAGAACCTGCCCAATACCATGAGTTAATTACTTAAAATAATAATGAGAGCACATTTGAGGCCTTTAAGCAGGAAAATGTATTCAGGCGCATGGTCTGCTCTGTTTTATGTCTTTTTAAAATGAAGTGTATTAATAATGACAGATGAAGCGGGGCTTGCAGGAGATGTGCCAGAGGTGTGGTGACAGCCTGGTATTCACAATAGATGTATTGGCGTGCTTCAGGCATCTGTTTTATATACTGCACATTTTGAAAACTAGTAATACAGCGTCTTTCCTTACATTTTACTGAATCTTGTAAGATGAATGTATCACACCAAAAATTTGAGGTGGAACGGCCGTTTATATAATGGAATGCCAAAATTCAGAGTAAGGAGAATTTTTAGCGAGGGATGAATTGTGCCTATTAGCAGGAACAAATATGTTACAGTTATCCTTCCCTAATTCCCCAATACCATGTACATAACTGATTTACTATAAATGTATATATTCAATTATTCTTCTGCTAATATAACTTAGTTACTTCTCACAAAGTGGGACTCTCAGATTCCCTTTAGATTAGATAATTTTAGTATATGTAAGCTACAACAAGAAACAAGAGTGTAGCATCAATTATAATTAAAAAGTTGGGGTTAGATATTTCTTAAATCTGCAATTACTTCATCACTTTAGGTAACATGGCTATCATTGTAAATTTAAGTGTTGGATAAGAGGAAAGGATGGGTGGGCAGGAAACGACCTATAGCTTACAAAACAGATCCTTGGCAGTAAAATAAGATAAAATGTTTTAAAAATCACACATTTAGCAAGAAGGTACAAGTTTCCAAGACTCAGTTGAGCAAAATAATTTAGATAAGTAAGTTGGAAGTGTGAATATACTGATTCAATATTCAATGTTTTACACTCTGCATAACTAAATATTTTTGGATGAAGATAGTATTTATGTAAGAAAGCTCTACATTTTAAATATTCTTAAAACTTCTAATGCCAGAGTATAGACAAATATAGCATATTTTTGCTTTGAAAAATTAGTAAAATAGTACATTTACCAGTAACAGTTTAGCGTGGGCTTTTAAAAGTCCTAAATATCTGAATATTTTGCCATTTTTGAACACCTACCCAACCCCACCCAGTACAAAATCTGAAAAATCTAATTTATGCTAGAATATCATATCCAACAGGACTGGATAATAGATTCCATTGCTAGGAATCCTTAAAAGTTATACAGGGTGCTGCATGCATAATATGAACCTACATGTTTCACAAAGGCCAAACTGGCTTAGTTCTTAAAAGTGATACTATCATCATTTGATCAAGTCATGTATTCGATTTCAAGAGTTAATACAATTTATGTTTGTATTGTAATTTTATGGTGTACTAATTCTACCCTTTTAAGAAAGGTTAAATTTTTCAAAAAGTTAAAGACCTAACTATAAACCACCTAACATAAAGTTAAAAACACAAATCTTATCACTATTCATATACTTTCAACTTTCTGTAGCACATTAAAAATGTCAAAATCAGAACTAGGACTTTCTGAAAGAGAAGAAAGCTGTATGTGTATGTATTCACATACACATGTATACATATGTATATATATGTGTGTGTATATACATATGTATATATGTTTAAATCTACATTTAGATTATACCTTGCCTTCTGACATTTGGTTTAAACTCTGATTTGTAACCTTTCGATACTATTAGAATAGCATACACATACAAAAACATAGTTCTATATCTGCTACTATGGAAATATAACAATCACACATTTAGGTATATGATATCAGCAGAGAAAAAGAGCAGAAGGAGCAAGCGTACAACAGAATGGGAGGGAGAGACTCTCCCTGCTATTATACTCAGCAACTCAGTTACTCAGTGACCATGTAACTTTAGTACGCATGATACAGGGTCTACATCTACAGCTAACCCACCTCAGGATAATGAAATATTATTGGCAAATGACATGTATAATCTAGATACTTTATGAATTGTTTAAGAAATTTTTCAAAGTTTATTTTGTCTAAACATTATTTTCATTTTAGTACACATTTTGAAACTACACTCTTCAATTACACAAATCCACAGTACAAAATGAATGTTTTGTTAAATATAGAATAGTCAAATGTCTATAATTAATTGTATTATATATGTGTATAAAAATAAAATATGTATATTTTAGACTAAAAGTACTACAGTATAAGCATACTTGTCAAATAAAGTTTAGAGGGAGAAATTAATTTTTTAAAATCTGCCCATGTATAGGTCATATTATTTGGAAAGATTGTGTGAGCTTAATGGATTTGCAAAAGAAATAATCAAAAGAAAGTTTCTCTGAGTAAACTTGGATATGTCTTATTTTATAGTGTCTAAATTGAAATATAACTTGCAAATTGCACTTTTTATTTACCTATCAGAATATGAACCAGCCAATTATTCAACACTGTGTTAAATCTTCATTTGTTTAAGATAATCGCAGTTTTGTTCCCTAAATTCCCAAATAAATTCCCCCTGTTGCCATGGGTGGAATACATGATTTGTGATTATTTTTCCCTTGTCTTTCCAAACCTATCCAAAACCCTGAAGAGATATTATTTGAATAGAGTAATGTGAATTGTAAAACACTTCCCCAAGTTAAAATCCTTATAAAGCAACTTTAACTTTTGAATAAAATCCAACCAATTAAGGCTACAAATTTGAATGTTCTGAATCAGAATCACTGATGCATATTTTATCTGCCTAATGCATTAAGCATAAAAATTTTGTGAACAAAATAACAAAAGAATGTTTGAGAACCTTAGGGTCATACTCCAGTTTCAGTCTCACTGTGAGTTTAAGGAAAAGTTTAATAATATGTCTACAATGTAACTATTATTTCTATAAAGCCTTCATATTTTGTTAGAAAACTGTATTTGTATTAGAATTTTAAAAATACTCATAAGCTTCCCTCTCCTTCCCAATTATTTTTTTTTTCAAAATGACATTTTGTGGTTCATGTTTACGAGACGAAGTGTCACCCCACAATTTTTTTTATCACATCAAGGCCTGTAATGTCATTATAATTTGCCTCATAGCATGAATGAGAAATATTGTGATGGTGCTTAGAATAGTGAAGGACACATAATAGAGACTTCATTACTGGTAACTTTCTCTCTCTCTTAAAAGTTTATTCAGTTCAATACTTGAAAAAGGGACTTTGACATTTGGTTTTTCACATTCATGAGACCAAGTTTTGTCCCATAATAATGTATATATTTTCTTCTTCTCTGCAATGTATTTTTGTAGTTTTCATTCCTGTAGCAAAATCATGTATCTTGTCATTGAACTCCTTGATATTTATTCACAGTTAATTGAAATATCATGTAAGACAATTTCAATATCCCAGCCGCTTATGGTCTGTTTATGGTGTATATTTTTAACTTGATTATAATCAAATCTTTTTTTTTGCATGGTAATTAATGTAGGGGCAAATTTGGCAGATTTAATAAAGCATAGAGATTATCTGGCCCTCTAAATTATGGTATTTTTCTCCCAAGTATGTATATGTTTGCTTCCAGCAGGCATGCCAGTAAGATTTAGGCCTCTGTGTATATTTACTGCTTTGGGTACTGTTTGATACTGCCATACACACACAGACACACAGGCACACACACACACACACACACACACACACGTTTATTTACTTATTAAACCAGTTTTCTAATTGTTCTCAGTGGAAAGACTGGTGTTTTCTTTTTTTTTTTTTTTAAGGTATTGGGATTATTTTTATTCTTTAGTATTTGTGGTATAAACTGAACTTCACTGAAATAGAGTTTATTTTGAGATCTATCTATCTATGTATCTATCTATGTATCTATCTATCTGTCTAGATAGATAGATAGATGGATATATATGGTTATTCCATAGATAGATAGATAGATAGATAGATAGATAGATAGATAGATATAAAATTGTACTTTAGGTTCTGAAGTACATTGCAGATCAAAAAGGATTGTTGCATAGGTATATACATGACAATGTGGTTTGTTGCCTCCATCCCCCCGTCACCTATACCTGGCATTTCTCCCCATGTTATCCCTCCCCAACCTCCTTACCCCCTGCTGCCCCTCCCTTACCCCCCCCAACAGACCCCAGTGTGTGATGCTCTCCTCCCTGTGTCCATGTGTTCTCATTGTTCAACACCCACCTATGAGTGAGAACATGTGGTGTTTGATTTTCTATTTTTGTGTCAGTTTGCTGAGAATGATGGTTTCCAGATTCATCCATGTCTCTACAAAGGATACAAACTCATCATTTTTAATGGCTGCATAGTATCCCATGGTGTATATGTGCCACGTTATCATTTTCCAGTCTATCATAGATGGGCATTTGGGTTGGTTCCAGGTCTTTGCTATTACAAACAGTGCCTCAATGAACATACAAATCTTGATAGAAAATACCTTCAAAAATTATAATGTACAAAAGTGAAAATAATATTATGACTAAAATCAAGTTCTGTGAATTGATTCTTATTTTTCTTACATCTAGACTTAAGGATGTTTGGTTCAAAGACCAAACCTAAAAATTCACTTTATTGCAAACTCTAAAAGTTACTTGCCTTGAGTTGTTTTATCAACTCTTTCTTTATATTTCTAATTTGTGATCCTTTTTTCATTAAAAAAGTATTTGAAGATCAATAAGTAGCTATATAGTTATGGTTTTCCTTTCATTCCTAGGGCTTCAGTTCAAGTGTGTATTCTTTTCTCACTCTAGTCTAATTTGCATGCAAATGTCAGAATAATATTCCCTAAAATACATCATATTATTTTATCTTTGAAATTCTAATTTCTTTTTTTTTCTATGTGTAAATTGGGAAAAAAAATGATCTGTGTGGTTCCTCTTACTGATTTTTAATTTTACCTATACTAAAATTCCTCAATTTAAGGCAAGACGACCTTCTATAATTATTTATTAAGCCACTTGAAAACAACTTCTTATCATTACATATTTCATTCACTTTAATTTACATCACAGCCTTTCTCCTCTCTCAACATGACTGCCATCAGGAAAGTTGGGACAGTGAGAGAAGAATTAGAGAGAGATGGAGTTAAAGTTTTGTCATAACTTGATATCACAAGGCCACCCTGACTGTGGATGATTCTGCCTCCAAAGAAGCATGAAGTAAAGATTACCAGAAGAAAAAGTTCCTTTTGTTATCACTTCCTTGCTCTCAAAGACTGTTAAGTGATGAAGAAAAGTAAAGATTTACATTTCAGTGCCTATTTGTACTTTTGTACTACTGAGTTTGGAAACTAGTGGAGGTGATCTGTAAAAACAAGAGTGTATCACCTTTTAAAAATATCTTCAAATAACAGAGAAAAGTTAAAATTATTTGTGTAACAAAATAAAAAAATAAACATATATTAGAGAAGATACCTGAGAACTGAGTCTTAGAAGAGATACAAAGAAAAAGAAAAAGAGAGACAAAGAAAGAGAAAAGAATGGTTGTACATGATGGCTGAGGAAAGGCACTTTTTAGAACAATTGCTCATTTATTAATAATTTATTTCTGTGATGCTAAATGTTTTGTCTCTCCAAATCTGCCACGCCTACACATATATCATACAAATGATGTGTGTGTAGGTGAAAAACCAAGAAAAGGGCTGAGAGTCCACATTTGGCTCAATGTGAAGAAAACTGAAGCCATGCAAAAACTTGAGGGGGAAACGTAAATCTAACAATGAGAGGAAGGACTTGCCAAATTGTTCATAAATGTGTTATCCTCTGCCATAAAATAATTTAGTCTAACTCTCGGGGCAGAGTAAACCTATATGATCCCACTTAAGTTAGAAAGTATTTCAGTTGTTAATAGGTCTGTCGTTCTCTCATAATGTTCAGTTGTGTTGTAACTATTCTTAATAGTTAACTTTCTACATAATATAACTACAATTGTGGTA
Organism: Cebus imitator; assembly: GCF_001604975.1. Classification (NCBI taxonomy): domain Eukaryota; kingdom Metazoa; phylum Chordata; class Mammalia; order Primates; family Cebidae; genus Cebus; species Cebus imitator. The sequence goes on from NW_016107341.1 coordinate 1,673,815, forward strand.
TCCTATTGACTTATTTCTGTAGGCCAAAATTCTAAAATTATATATATAATTGATGAAATGTTTCTGTAGCTGGTTAATATTAAATTACTAATACTCAAGTGTAGAGTAGTGAAACAAAGCAGCCTTACCTGAGGTTATGTTCATCCCAGGGGTGACCAAATCCCATGACCACTGAAGACAGGACTTAAAGGCCTGGCTACCTCTCCAACTCAGAATACAGCTGAAGCGTCATTCTAGTGTCAGTACTCCCCCAGGGTTGGCCAAGGCTGTTGTTGGGCCTGCATTACAGCTCAACTTCCCCCACCTACTCTTCCTCCTCCCGCTGTATTCTACAAATCTTGATCTTAAGTATATGCCTTAATAAATCCCCTTCATGCTAAACTCGATTTCAGAGAATTCCTCCCGGGAACCCAAACTGAGAGAAATGGGAACTTCTATAAACTCCACTGTCTCTGACTAATATATTATCAAATACAGTTTTTTGTCTGTGACTATATGGAAGTGGTACATAATTTTAAGGAGGAAGAGTTAAGAGACCAAAGGGAAAAAGTCATTTTCAGTAGAAAACAAAACAAGGAAATAATAATGTAGCCATACAACCTATGCAGTAAGAAATTAGCCTCAATAATTACTAGTATTTAAGGATTCAGTACATAAAAGGGCAATACTTACCTTTTTTTTTTTTGCTTATTTATATTCCAAAATTTTCTATATAATTGTTGAATAGTATTCGCCATATTTAGAGGTTCTAACCATATCTGAAAACATTATTTAACTGTATAAGTTAGATATCCAAGAAAAGTGTTGCCATTCCTATTATAGGATGAAAACTATGTGCAGTTTACTATACACCAAATAAGCAGAAGTAAATGCAACAAATACAAGTGTTCTACTATCATTTGTAGTTGTTTATCAGTTGTCCTATCATTTTGCACTTCCTCTTTCTGAAGGAACTGGTGGCCTCCCTCCAGTTTGCATTCTACTTTAGGGGCTTTGCTGATTAATTTCTTTGGGTTCCTTACTGCATTTACATGCTCCATTCTTACATTTACACAATGGTTATAATAAGTTTCTCAAATTAGTGCTGTCATTTTTTAGAATTTAACATACTGCTTAAGACAAGCCTAACAATTTATTCTTTACAGCCTAACAATTGAATTCAAGTAACAGATAGTGGAAGGCTCACTACCTAAATATGACTATTCAGCCACATTGAGCCTCTTGTTTACTTGTAAACTCAAGCAGTCTCTCTTCTGCAGCAGCTCCCTTTTCCCTCGTCAGTCTACAGCCCATCTGTGTTTCTGTTCTGCTGTGTGGCTACAATGGAAAGTGGTTTAACTCCCACTTGTCAGGACTCCCTTCTGGCCTTATGAAAGCACTTTACTCATTTGGCTGGGCCAAGATATTTCCTAAGTAAAAATATTAAACACTGTCCTCCTCCCACAATGTGGTCTGTAGCCTATGCTAAAGGTAGATGTAGCTTAGACGAATTACTCAACTGTCAATGACTATAGTGGACATTTACAAGAATGTGAATGCTTTCTCTAATAAACTGCCCAGATACAGTGGATTATCTTGTCACATTTAGCATATTTATTTTTCTTAAAATAAACAATTTATTTTTAGATTAATGGCAGCATGTATCTCATAGACATTTATAGAATGTTCATAAGTCACTAATTTAAGCTATATTTTAAACCTTATACAACATGGAATTATATATATTAAAAAATGTAAGATTGATTTTTCTGAATAAACTAGAAATCTATGCAAAATACTTCTCATATATACTGTTAATATTTCGTAGTTACTATTAATGTGTATTTTGATAAAAGTATAAAATAGCTAATATTTGTTGAGTCTTCACTATGTGTTGACTCTGTTAAGAGTTTCACAAACATTTTATTAATTTTCACTATAATTCTATGATGTATACATTAGTATTTATCACCATAATAAACAGTATTGCTCAATAGAATTATGTGATTCAAATATATAGCTTAAAATTTCCACAGTTTTAAAAAGTAAAATGAAATCGGTGAAAATAATAGATTTTATTTCACCCAGTATATCCAAAATACTATCATTGCAACATATGTTTAATATTTCATACTATTAATAAAATATTTTACATTATTTTTATAAGACATCTCTCAAAAGTGTATGTTTTATACTTATAATACATTTCAATTTGCACCAGACACATTTCAATAGCAACATGTGGCTAGTGGTTAGTGTACTGGACAATGTAGATTATAAAGAGAAGAAAGCTAAAGCTTATACAATTTAAGAAATTTACCCAAGATCACAAAATTAGAAATAGAGGCAGACCTTAGGTTCATATCAAAGCTCTGACTCTAAAGTATAGGGATATTAACCACTAAGCATAATGTACTACCTTATTTTTAAAAATGACAAAATCCTTATGTGGAGTGGGTCTGGGTTAAAGTAAGTAGCTGTGCTTTAACCGCATCAGGGTATACTGGACTAACTGGCAGCACCAGAATGCTATTTGCACAGTTGATTGAAGACTTTCTTCCAAAATAACTCAGCTAAAGAGGATACAGCCAATTATAATAAGCTAAGGAAATCAATATTCTAAAATTGAAAGATTTTGCATGCAACTGATTGTCTATTTGTATTTTTTCTATGAATTCAAGACTCAATAACTCATGCTTGAGTCCTGAGTAGAGAGATTGCCAAAAGTCAAAACTATAATCCATTTTATTAAAATATTTGTGAGGCCCAGGAACACAAACAGCTCTATTCTAGTACATAGCAGAGGAGAAATATATTTTCCCTTAAAATATCCTAGATCTTTGAGCATATTTAGTACTGTAAGTATTCTGGAATATCCAAAGAAGCAGTAGGTGATAAGTAAGTAAGAGACAGAAGTTAAACTTCGAATAGTGGCTAATGATGCACATGGAAATAAAAATGTCATGCTTAACTATCAGCCTATCCAGCACAGCATACCTTACAATATCCAATAAGTAGACATGGAGAATGGAAAACACTGCAAAAGAAGAGAATATACAATACAAAGATGTTACTTTTTAGATGACAGTATATGTGTGTATATATATGGCATATGCTTATGTAATAGTAGTATGCCTTTGGTGGCAGATTACTTAAAACTCCAAGTCAAAATATCATAAAACAATGAGAAAATTCATGTAAGTAGAATGATCAGAAATAATGTTGTTTGGATCCAGGGACTACTATATTTTCAGGACTGCAAATCCAGTACCCTGTGGCTTTCTTGGCTCTGCCCCACTACATGAGAGTTTTATTTTTAGGTTGGTTTCATGCATGGGAAGAATATTTACCTGATTTTTAAAAAACATTTTAGGTTCAGGGAGTACACTTGCAGTTTTGTCACATGGGTAAATTGTGTGGCACTGAGGCTTGGTGTGCAAATGACACTGTCACCAAGTTAGTGAACATAGTACCCATAGGTAGCCTTCCAAACCATGCTCCCTTCTCCAGCCTCTCCTCTTAAGCAATCCCCAGTGAGTTTTGTTTCCTCCTTCTTGTCCATGTGCATTCAGTATTTAGCTCCCACTTGTAAGTAAGAACCTGTGATATTTGGTTTTCTCTTCCTGTGTTAGTTCATTTAGGATAATGGCCTCTAGCTGCATCCATATTGCTGCAAAGAATATGATTTTTTTCTTTTTTTATCTGGGTAGTTTTTCATAGTGTATATATACCACATTTTCTTTATCCAGTGAACCTTAATGGGCATCTTGGTTGATTCCAGGGCTTTGCTTTTGTTAATAGTGATGGGAAAAACATATGAGTGCATGTGTCTTTTGGTAGAACAATTTATTTTCCTTTGGGTATATACCTATTAGTGGGATTACTGGGTTGAATGGTAGTTCTGTTTTAGGTTCTCTGAGACATCTCTAGACTGATTTCTGCAGTGGCTGAACTAATTTACAGTCCCACTGGCAGTGTATAAGTGTTACCTTTTCTCTATAACTTTGCTAGCATCTGTTGTTTTTCAACTTATTAGTAATAACCATTCTGACTTACGTGAAATGGTATCTCATTGTGGTTTAATTTGCATTTCTCTAATGACTAGTGATATGAGCATTTTTTCATATAGTCAGGTGCATGTATATCTTCTTTTAAGAAGCGTTTGTTCATGTCCTTTGCTCATTTTTTAATAGATTTTTTTCTTGCTGCTTTCAGGTCCTTAAAGATTCTGGATGTTAGAGTTTTCTTGGATGTATAGTTTGCAAATATTTTCTCCCATTCTGTAGGTTATCTGCTTACTCTGTTGATAGTTTATTTGGCTGTGCAGCAGCTATTTAGTTCAGTTAGGTGCCACTGTCAATGTTTATTTTTGTTGCAATTGCTTTTGGGGACTTCATCATAAATTATTGACCAAGGCTGATGTCCAGAATAGCATTTCCTCAGTTTTCTTCTAGAATTTTTATTGTTTTAGACATTATGTTTAAGTCTTTAATCTATCTTGAGTTAATTTTTGTATATAATGAAAGAAAGTGTTCTAGTTTCAATCTTCTGCATATGGGTAGGCAGTTATCCCAGCATCATTTATTGAATAAAGACTCCATTCCACCTTGTTTGTTAGTGTTGACTTTGTCAAAGATCATTGTATATATGCATGTGATGTTATTTCTGAGTTCTCTTTCCTGTTCTGTTAGTCTATGTGCCTGTTTTTTGAAGGCTTCTGGAACTGATAAATGACTTCAGTAATTTTTCAAAATACCAAATCAGTATGTAAAAAATATAATAGCATTTCTATACACCAATAACATCCAAGCTCTGAATGAAATCAAGAATGCAATTCCATTTACAATAGCCACAAAAAGAATAAAACACCTAGGAATACAGCTTGTCAAGGAGGTGAAGATCTCTACAATAAGAACTACAAAATACCACTGAAAGAAGTCAGAGATGACACAAATACATGGAAAAACATTCCAGGCTCATGAATAGGAAAAATCAATACTGTTAAAATGGCCATGCTGCCCACAGCAATTTACAGATTAAATGATATATCTAGCTACCAATGACATTTTTCACAGAAGTTGAAAAAAACTTCTGAAATTCATAAGGAACCAAAAAAGAGGCTGAATTGCAAAGCAGTCCTAAGCAAAAAACAAAGCTGGAAGCATCACATTGCTGGACATCAAACTATACTGTAAGGGTACAGTAACCAAGACAGCATGGTACAGGTACAAAAACAGTTGCGTGCTTTCTGATACCTATCTGAGTGAGTGAAAGCATCTCTCCTCAAGCTGTTTTTGAAAAATACTGACATTACTTCTAATTGAAACTTTTAAGATTATTCACCCATTACTCTGAGACAAGGATATTAATTTGGAATTTCTCCTGGATTTAGAGTGAGGTCAGTACCACCCAATGTATGTCAAAGGCAACCATATATCTACTAGGCATGAGTACTCCCACAGATACTTGAGCAGTAATCCTCTTTAGGAGACTTGAGACTGAATTAGTATTTAGAGCAGGACCTGATGCAGCAAAGATGATTTAAATTTTTAACTTCTACTTGATGTGTTTTACTTTATTTACATTATATACATATGTGTAATCTATATTACATATGCATGTTTTATATGTATCTATAGTTTTGTAAAAATTTTTAAACATACAGAAAAATTGGAATAATTTTATAATGAATACCTGTACATATATAGATTTTATAATAAATATTTTACTATGCTTGATTTATTACATATTTATCAATCTGTCAATTGTTCTATCTTTTAATCCATCATTTGGTGTACTTTAAAGTTGTAGATGTCAGTGTACTTCAGCTTATATTTCAGAATGTATATTTTTAACCAAAGTTAAATATTTGTTTCATATTTATTTTAGGTATAGTTTACATGCATTAAACACATGCACTGTAAAAGCATTATTTTCTGTGTTTTGGCAAGTACATACATAACTATAATTCCTATCAAAATATGGTGTATTACCCTCACCCTAGGTAGTCCCATTATGCCCCTTCCCAGTAGAGCTAAACTTATACTCCCCTAGAGACAACTGCTCTTCTAATATTATCTACCACAGATTAGTTTTTACAGTTCTCAAATTCCTGATAAAGAAAATCATACACTATGTGTTATTTTGTGAAAGACTTCATTCAGCCTAATGTTGAGTGCATCTGTTTTTTTGATATCTTTTTATTGCTGAGTGATTAGATATTACTATTAATATATTTTAATATCTTTTTATCTTTTTATCATTTCTTTTTAGTCTTTCTCCACTGCTTTCAAGTATTTGAAAATATTTTGTCCACATTTTATGATTATTATTTGATGACAGCTTATGCCGCAATTTCCATAAGCGTAACTGCATTTATGAGTAGTCATATGTAATCACTAGCTTTTTGAGTTTTATCGTTTGTAGAGTTTTTTTAAATTTGTTTTTCTAATAGGCATGTTGAATTTGACTCAGCTAATTTCAGCCTCTTGCCTGGTGTTTTTTGAGATTACAGACTGGTATTAGTGATTTAACTGCATTGTCAAAACCATGATATGTTCTATGAAAAGCTGACTGGTCCATAAATTTATTAAATTTATTATTTGTGCTTCATTAACACTATGCTCCAACCAGTTGCATGATATGAGGCTATTCTGATCTATATGCATATTCAAATAAATGCTTTATCCCAGTCTATTTATTCCCACAGAGAAAATTATTCTCTAAATAATTCTGATGTGATTTCTTACCCTTTATGTCTTCTCATGTGTGGCTAACTAGTAGCCATACCTCTTTATGCCCCTTTGTAGCTACATCTTCCCACACTTGCTCTGGGCTTGGACATGTGAATTTCTTTGGACAATGAAACAATAGTAAATGTGATGTAGTCAGAGTCAAAAAACATTTGCTCATTTTTGTTTGTCTCTTTAACAATTTGGCTTGTTCCCGTATTGCATCATGTCATGAGACCATGCTGAAGCTAATCTTCTCAATAGATGTGACCCTCAGGAAGCAAAGGCAAACCATGTGAATTGTCCCAATCGTCTTAGCAAATCCAGATTAGACTGTCCTATTTTAGTCAATAGACATTAAAATCCCAGACATGTGAACAGATCAAGCTGAGAAGAAAATAACCTCATAGTTAACCATATAAATATCTCCAACATTTGGTGAGCTACATAAATACTCATTGTTTTAAGCCACTGAATTTTGGGACAGTTTGTCATACAGTAACATTGTGACAAGAGGTAACTAATACACCATGGGGGAAAGTGAATTATCTGGTGGTGATGATTGCTATTAACCATGTTTATGGATTGAAGAAAGTTTATCAATAGAGCATCTTAGCTTAAAAGACATTGTGTTTGTATTTCTCTTTTTGCTTATTCATTCAGAGTTATGGGAGCCTGTGCTTTTAAGTTATTCAAGGTCTAGACTGAGAAAAGAGGCTTAGAAAGCTTGTTTTCACAATTATACTAACCTATATCTTCAAATTTGGCCTGTTTCAACAATAATGATTTTTTTTTTCTCTATTGGCTAATGCTGGTATCTGGTTTGGTAAAAACCCAAGGAAAGCAAGAATAGAGCTATTGAGTGCACTCTCACTCCCCAACAGCTAGCCCAGAGAAGCTAATTGAAGCTGAGCAAAATTTAAGTCCGTAAAGTGTTTATATTATGGAAAGGTCCAAGTAGAAGTGTAAAATCAGAGTAATGTACTACTGTGTAACAACAAACTGCTTATTTTGGCTTCAGTAGACCATAAAACAAAATGGCAGGACTCTGGAGTCTAGTTTAGTGCTCAAATTTTACAAAAGAGGAAACTGAAACCGAAAGAGCTCACATGACATGCCTAATGTTACACAGTGATTTAATGTAAAAGTTGAAATTAGAACTTCAATTTGTTGTTGGCCATGTTCTAGAAAAGCAATGGAAGAAAGAAATCTGATAGAAGGCCTGGAGTTTGGTTTCAGCTTCTCTTCTTACTCAGTGTGTGGTTTGGGGTCAATTGCTAGAACTGTTTATGCCTCAGTTTTCTCACACATAAAATGTAAATAATAATATTAGTCAAGACTGTGAAATATTTTTGTGAGCATTATTTAGATAATAATGTACTAAGTTATCTGATTTAACTTAATTCATTCTAAAAAAAATGATTGTGAGCAAATTATGTGTCAGGCATGCTCGTTGTTGAGGATAAATAATGGTCTTAGGGAATTTAAAATCTGATGGAAGAGAAAGACAATGTCAAAATAAACTGATAAGCGCTAACATAGAGATATCCAAGGAATAGAGCTAGTTAAGGTAACAGAAGAGTATTTTGCACAAGCAGAGAAATAAACTTAACTCAGTTCCAGGTAAGCTATTTATAAAGGATAAATTAAAATAGGCCAGGCAAAAATTACATAGGCTGACCTATGAATAAGTCAGCCTATGAATAAGTCAACAAAACATGTCAGAATGTGTCATCTGTGGAATTCTACTGAACACAATTTGTATTACTAGGTAATAAAAGAAGGAGTAGCAAAAGGTAAAATTACCAGCAAGTAAGAATCAAGTAATGGATTTGGACATTAGAGAACCGTTGAAGAGATTTTAGTGGGTGATTATGTGGTTTGAGTTATGTTTCGGTTAGAATATTTTAGCTGCATTGGGAGAAACACTACCAATCTGGGGAGAAAAGATACAAATCTAAACCAGGAAAATATAGTAAGGATGGAAAGGAAATGACAGATTCAAGAAACTGTATATTCAGTAAATGTTTATTTTATTATTATTCTCATTATAGCAAATTGTTTCCTTAAGGTTGTTTTTTGTCTTTTGTAAAAATAGAGTGAGAACTGGTAAGCGCAAAAGCATGGTTATTTGACCTTTTCCTACTCATATGATCAATTCATCACAACAAATGAAATACTCCTTTTTTTTCTTGGCTTGAGTCAAACATAATTGCTTCCCTCATCTTTAAACCAAAAATAATGCTGAAATCAACGTTAAAAAAAAATAAAAATAGCAAGCCAGAAATGCAACATGCCAATATATGTGGAGTAACACAGTAATATCAGATTGTTTCCAAAAAGATAATTAATTCAGCATACTATTAATGCTTATCCTGGCAATAAAATAGCATTTCACTCCTTATCATAGCTTTTATACTTTAAATTCTGTTTTCAGTGCTTAGAACAGCAAATGTCTACAATTTGTAACACTAATATTATAAAACATGAACAGGGATGCAGTGAGACATGATTGTCTTCACACTTACAGCGAGCATACTTCTGTGCAAACAGCCAAGTAAGATTGTTCTCACCTGTGCACACAACTCCATGAAAAATCCTTCTGCCCAAAGTAAGTGGGGGAATGTACTTTTAGAAGGAAATGAACAAATGGGGTCCTACACATCATGGGGCATAAGATTTTATCATGATTCGTGAATTACATGAATTAATTTCTCTAGGTATGTTGTCCAAAATTTACTATTAGTAGAAAATCTTCTTGAAAAGGTATAATCATAATCCTACAAGTGTTTTCAAATTGCTATGTCGAGAGCCTACTATTCCATAACACAAAGCAGGAGTAATTATTCCTATGAAGAAAATAAAGAGTATTTAAGTTAAGAAAGTATTTTTTTGCTTAAGTATTTGACTTAACACATGATTTAAGAATTTGATCCAGGATTAGAACCCAGTTCATTTTCCTAATATAGTTCAGCTTCTATCATATTGACTTGTTGACTCCCAAAATTTTAATAAGGACTGGTTTATCCAGTTCTTGAGAATTACCAGATGGCATTTATGAATTTGTTCTGAAACTGGCAAATTGTCTGAATTCTTAATTTTTTTATGACTTCTTCACTTTCATTATCAACAGCTCAAAGTGAAGCCAAATAGATCTACCGGAATAATTACTTTTCCATTGTTCCCTGCATGCCTCACAGATTGGAAGACCTCAACATAGTCACATGACTGTGTTGGTGGTCATCTGTGTCAGGAACACAAAGCATACTTGGATTTGTTCAATGTTGTTATGAGCCTGGTTTTCTGAAGCTACATTTTGTTTTGTTTTGCATCTTACATCATTTTTGTTTTTAGTTACCAGGAAAAAATTACTATCCTTGATACATTTATTTTAAGTATATGTATAAAGTTTAACTAATAATCCTTAATAATTTGCATGGCTGCTATTGTGTATATGGAGAGTACACATAAGCAAACTATTCAGCTTTTTTCTATTTAAAAATAAAAGAAAATGATATCTGTTTCTACCAAAAATTCCTTGATTCAGTTGCAAAGTTTCTCCAAGGCTCCAAGCCACAGCTGAATAAAAAACGTATGTTGGGATTGTATAATCCACTAACACTCTTAGACACATTATGAGTCGGAAAACAGTAAAAAGCATGTGGCTGGTATTTTTAAATGAGGTGGCTGCATTGTTTCTACATAAAATAGCATTTTGTTTTGTTTTTCCTAGAATGTAAGAGTATGATTAACCACATTTCATGAGCAATACAATCTTATAAATGGTAAACATAACAGATACTTTATAAAAATAATTCATGAAATGCAATACTGAATTCCCCTATCTTGCTCTAAATTGGCATAACTTTTTCTTGATTATGTACAGAAAACTCATTTCACTTAAATTGCATTGTTGTATAAAAATAGATCTATTAATCATTTTCTGACCTTTAACAATGTCTTGTAATGATTCTTGTGAAATTACCTTAAAAATTATAATTTTTGATATATATAAGAAAAAAATTACAGAAAAAGAAACAACAAATTTACCTGATAATTCACTCTGTTTCTCCAGACATCAGCACTGTTAATATCAATCTTCCAAAGAATCAGTCCATCCCAGAAATAAGCATAATGTTTTAAGTTTCTCAAATTGATAACATAAAGCTGCAGTTCTATTGAATTTGTATGTAGTCTTTGAGCTGTGTCACAAAATCCTAAGATGACTTAAATTATTTGTAAGTTGTTTACATATTTCCCACCTTAACCAGTTAAACCATTTTGCTGCAAGTGAAATAAATTTTTTGAGAAATAAAAAGAGAAAGGGAGAGATTTATTCGCTCAATATATTTTCTGTGGCTACTGTAACAAACTCCCACAAACTTTGTGGTTTAAAGCAGCACAATTTATTCTTACTGTTTTGTAAATTACCATTGAACATGCATCTGATTGGCCTAAAATCAAGGTACGATAAGGCTGTTCCTTTCTGAGGTCTTTCAGGAAGAACCCATTTTTTTCCCTCCTCCAGCTTTAGATGCCACTCAAATTTCTGGGATTTTGGACTCCATTCCTTCATCTTGCAGGAAAGCAATGCTGCAACATTCTCACCATTTTTTCATAGGTTGATTATCTTCTGATTCTCTACTTCCACCCCTCTCTTCCACATTTAAGAACTCTTGCAATTACATTAGGCCTAGTAGAGAATTCAGACTAATCTCTCTATTGTAAAGTCATCTGATTTTCTGCCTTAATTTCATCCACCACCTTAATTTCCCTTTGCCATGGAACCTAACAAATTCACAAGTTCCAGGGACTAGAACCTGGACACCTTTGGTGAGCATTATTCTGCCTACCACACTCATATTCCAGAAAATTCTAGGGAATAGAATCAGACACAGCTCCATCTAGAATATTTATATAAATGATTTCACCAACACCATATTTCTCTCTTAATATCTTGGACATCCCTCAGCTCTACTCCCTTTAATTCACCAAAATGAGGAATACTGCAGAAGCTTCATCCACATTGTTTTCCATTCTATAGTGAAAAATGTGTCCATTTTACTTAACCAAAATAAAAATCTCAATTTAATGTCTTTGGCTTTTATTGCCTGGCCTAAGTCCTATTATTAATCTAATCACTGTTTCTAGGGGTTTTAAGGCTTAAGTTATGTGCCATTTTTGGCATCAAGTATTCTGTTAGCTATGGCAGAAACACACAGACTGAGAATGAATACAGTGTAGAATCTCAAGTGGGAACTGGTGGCTAATGTCAGATGTAGGGTTAATGGATGTTGGGAGGCAAAAAAAAAAAAAAAATGCAACAAAGTAGGAAAGCAGGGAAACAAAAAATCATCGGCTACTCTACCAGTGTACTTCACACTGGCAGCAACCGCGAATCACTGCTAGGTGTCTATCTCAAACAAGAAGAAACTGCTAAAAAACTGAAAAGCCACTCAATTGCCTTTGATAACATTGTGGGTGCTCATAAAATTATTAAGCTGATTTCTTTAGAAAAATATTTTCCAGATACCAATGTAACCATTCTCTCTAGTCTCATGTTACCACTCCCCATCTGAACTTACTCTAGTCAGCCTAGATTTCTAACTCTACATATGCTATTGGCAGTCCCACTTCTATGACTTACAAAAGCTTTTCCCTCTGTTTTCTACTCTAGAGTTTTTTTAACTTCTCTGAGACTCAGTTTCCACATGTTACAAAAGGAGCACCAATCTTGGAAGAGGGAAACATTTTAGTCTTGTTGTTTTATAAGGAAATGCATTTTAAAGCAATTATTTTTGAACAATGTTTCTGGTGCTTCCTTTGAACTTGCAATGCTTTGTATTTTTAATTCTCTTCTAAATGAGTTCTTATGTTTACAAATTTTACCCACAGATGTAAAATTTATATTCCTTGAGGATGCGTGGTTAAACTCTTTGTGAGTCTCACAATACATAGAAGTGTAACTTGCTAATTACAAGGCATTGTAGTTTACCTGGAAATAAATAATCAATAAAAGTTGTAGTAATATACAGAACATGCATAGTATAAAATAATCACTAATATGTAAGCCTCAAATTTTTTAGTGAGTTTAGCTTGGAAGACATTAAATTAAAACCTATAAAATATGTCTGACTGTGAGATGTCTAACTCACTCTACTGTTACAGATATAATGCACTAAGCCACAAGAGCATATGTTTTTTTCTTTTTTACAGTGTTGTTTTAATCTTAAATATTTGAGATAATGACTGTCCGTTACCTTGAGACTAATGGCTGTCTGCTGAATATAGTCAGATAAATGTGCATGTGGAGTTGTCTTTACGTCTTTTCCTGCCATACATGTAAGATATATTGCACATTTGGCCTGGGGCATTTATCAAAAAAAGGTAAAATTTAAGACATAATCAGTTTTAGATTTTGACTCGACTCATTGGTGAAAACTGGGACATGACTGCATTTTTTAAATAAATCAATTAGAAGGGAACTGATAATGCTATGTTATATATCTCAGTACTATTCACTTAAAAGTTTTAAAGAAAAAAAAATGCTTTGCAATAAGAATTTTTAAAACCCTTGAAATCCCCCTGAGTTAGGTAAATATTATTTCAGTGATTTAAACATCTGCAATCCAATGGCTATGACAGTTTAGTGACTTACTCAAGACTACAGACTAAATTGAAGACAGGGCCAAACTTGAGCTTAGCAGGTAGGCAGCCAGGTTTCCACTGTGTTGTTTGTTGTCTCTTACAAAGCAAGATCCATGTTTTAAAAATGAAAGAGACATGCAGTTTTAATTTAAATCAAATTTATGACAATCTTGACTGTCCAGGCTTTTAAAGTGCCCTTTCTTCTTTTGGATTTGTTCCACAGGTTTCTAAAATGCCAAGTTACTCTACTCCTTGTTGGCTGCCATTTGTCTTTTCTGATTTCCTGCTAACCTCTATGGATTCTTGAAAGGATGCCTATCCCTTCCCTTGTGTCCAATGCAGATTCTTCTAGTGTTGAGGAATTTACATCAAATAGGGAGGAATTCTTTCTATTTTGAATGAGGACTGTTGGGAATTTAAATTGAGGAGTTGGCAGAAGGTCTTCTACACAATATACGTCTTTCTCCTTCTTACAGACATGCTAATAAATATGTTTTTCTTTTATTTTAAATTTCCCTGCTGTGGTGTCCTCTTCATCATCGGTGTTCTTGGGATGAACTTTTCACTACTGACATGATGTACAGAGGTGTGTAGTAAAGATGGATTTAAAGGAATTCAAAACTATGCATATTTTAAAGAATAAAATGAGAGGATTATATATATAAATACACACAAGTGTAACCAAAGTTCCAACAGGAAATTATTAGAAGTTTATACAGTGAAATCAAAGGGAGAACTACGTGTCTAATCAGAAGTATAAAACTTAGTGAAAATTAAACATTTTAAATCATAAAAAAGAAAATGATAGATGTACGGTCCTGCTGCTATTGTATGATTGAATTCACATAATCTAAAACTGTCTGTTCTTTTCTACTCTGAGCAATATCTTATCAGAAATCTCATTTATGGTAACCAAGAGTGGCATCTTCATTTACTGCTCTCTTGCCATTTTAGTCAGGTTAACAATATGTTTTTTGCAATTCCTCCTGGCTTTGCTGCTAAATAGACAGGAATTCTCATCAGCAATTACTCAGAAAAAGAAAAGCCAGAAATCAGAGATGGGTCATAATTGGTTTAATTTGACACCATGGGTGAACTTCATGACCAGTGGCAGATTATAAAACTAGTGTTCAAAGGAATGTGGCATATTTAGATGTATCCTGGGCCAGCATCAATATTTATCTGGGGGTTATAATTTCACAGATAAAAATTTAAAGCTGTCATTTTTATAAAACAGCAAGTCAATGGATTACATGTGTGGCAGTAACATTGTTTAGGCTACCATTGTAGCTAATTTGTTTGGAGCTAAAGCCAAACATTACTAAACACAAAAAGTACAATACTCTATATATTATTTGTCTACTGCTATGTAACAAATTACAACAAATGTAGCAGCTTAAAACAGTACTCACTTATTATTTTACAGTTCTGTAGCTCAGAATTCAGGTTTGCCATAACAAGGTTCTCTACTCAGGATCTCACAAAACTGAAATCCAAGTGTCAGCCAGTCTGCATTCTCACTTGTGGCTCAGTTTCACTTCCAAGTACATTCAAATTGTTGGCAGAATTCAATTCCTTTTGGTTGTAGGACTGAGGTCCTCAGCTACTGGAGAATGTCCATCATCCTCTGACACATGACAATCTCAACATTGTGGCCTGTTGCTTTCTCAAATCTAGTAGGTGAATGTTTCTGGCTTCAAATTACTGACTTCTTTTAAGAGTGAACATGATTTGCTTAGACTCACCCAGAATAATCTCCTTTTTCAATAACTCAGTGTCAACTGATTAAGAATGTTATATCTTCAAAACAACCATTGCCATATAACAGGACATAATCATGAGAGTGATAGCTCATCATTTTCATAGCTTTTGCTTATATTCAATGGAAGGAGATTACATAGAATATGTAAATCAAGGGGCAGTAATCTTGGGTACCATCTTAGAATTCTGCCTGCTATCTCATATATAGGAGATATGGATGTATGTGGGTTGGACTTAAGTACAGTGGTGGGGTGGGTGAAGGGTGCAGAGACTGGGAAAACACTTCCATTCCAAAAGGGAAACTAGGATACAATCAGTCACCCAAATTGAAGCCAGATTATATGAGCTCTGCAAAAGCAGCAGAAATGAAACTCAAATGGCAAGTGAATATTTAGGGTTTATCCTAACAAGACACATAGTAATATAAGATAATCTTGGATTATCTGGTTGCACCCTCCTAAGTCTAATTACAAGTGTCTCTGTAAAACAGAAGAGGTATGCGAAAACACTGACAAATACTGAAGTTAGCCAGCCACAAGCTACAAAGCACCTAGAACTACTAGAAGCTAGAGGAGACGAGGACAGATTCTCTTTAGAGCCTTCAGAGAGAGAATGGCCCTGTTCAAGCCTTGATTATAGACTTCTGCCTTCCATAACTGTGAAAGAATTTGTCATTGTTTTTATTTTGACCTACTAAGTTAATGGTAATTATTTACAGCAGCCCTAGGAAACTAACACACATTCCTTGGGGCCATATGCCTTGTGTTGACCCGTATGCCTTGTGTTGACCCATAAAATACGAGCATCAGTGAAGTTAGTCACTTTCAGGTGAAATCATTTAATTGTCAGTACAGGGCCCTGTAGCAAGCACTGAGACAGTGATTGTGGACACATGAATCAAGATGATGCTTCCATCAGCCTGTGTCTCTGACTGACTTTAAAAAAATCACTCCTGCTATCTACTCAGGGTATGTATTACAAGCCATCAATATATAAACTTTTGTAGTTTTAAGCTACTGAAATGTTTACCCAGTCAGTAACTGTAACATACCTTAGTCCATACTCAAGATTAAAGCAGACAAAAGATATTTAAAGATTAATAATTTCATATTGATATTAAAATGAAAGATTTTACTAATACTCTCATAATAAGTTTATTCCAAGTTCAAATTTGGCTCAGCAGAGGTCCAGAAAAATTAAAATGAAGGGTCTTAGGACTTGGCATTAAAAACACCTGTGTCAAATTTAATTATTCTTATTTTCTTTGGGCAAGTTCCCTGAGTCTCAATCCTTTCCTTTGCAATATATAAGTAGTAATGCTAGTTCTTTCCACACTAGGTTTTGTGAGGCTCCAATCAGATAATTGATGTCAAAGACTTTGTAAACTATAAAGAATTTCATACATATAAATTACTTCCATTCCATATCTGTGATTGCAGGGAGCTACCTACACCATCACATTTTGGGGCAAGTATTTTATGAAGTGGACAAAGTCTCAACCTTCACAAAGTGAATCATGCCTGATATTTCCATGTAGTCATGAATCCCAGTGACATATATCAGGAAAAGTCTAAACCCAGAATAAAAGAAATACAATATACAGATGCATCTGCTAAAGGGGTCTGTTTGCAATGGTTCCTCATCTTCCAAATAAAGGAAGAGCTTTTTTTTGCCTTGGAGAACTTGAGCTATTTCTGGAATATTACTGAAGAATGCTCCACAAATAAAAGACAATAACCACATACAGATATCCTGGGTTATGATATTTGAAGAGGCTCAAAACCTGTACAAGTACCCAAGAAGATTATATTGGGCCCTGAGAAATCCTTAATCAGTAATTGATTTAGAACTTTAGGCTGAATATACAGTACATAATAAAAACAAGTGGTGATTATGAGAGGAAATAAAATGAACTTGGACAATAAAGTTGGAACAAGAAATGGTGGAAACAATATTGGTTAATATTGGGTTATGCTATATTTGATAAGAAATAGGAGCAGTTTGTATGATTATAGTAGTTTCTATGATAATTCAGTGTTCGTTGTTTCTTCCTCCAGTCAACTTCTGAGAAATTTAATTCAGAGATAATATAATGATTTAATTATACCATAAACACAAGTTCTTTTTATCCTGCTACTTCATCATCTTGTTCATGGCCCCCATTTAAAAAGTCATTCATGTCCTAACATGGCTGATGGAAATCGAGTCATTACATTTGTGTTCCAGCAATAAAAATCAAAAAGGGTGAAGAAAGCCTACCATCTTTTTTACAAGACTTCTTAGAACTACTCCTGGGCACTTCCACTTACTTATCATTGGATGGGAATAGTCATATTGCCATTTATAGTCACATAGCTCCAGAGAGGCCAACCAAGACCAACCTTTAGCTGCAAGTCTTGTCATTTTGAGTATATTTATTTCTTAGGAGGGAGAGAATGCATGTTATGGTAGGTAAAAGAGCAGTGTCTAAAAAAGGAAATAAAGAGCAAACTAAAAATGGAGAAGGATAATTAGAGAACTAATAAAGAAACTAATAATTATTCAGTAGATATTTAGAAATTCATTTATTTAATATATATTTATTGGAAATACTAATATGAGACATCTGCTAGGTCCCAAGGCTACTGTGGTGAGTAAGAGAAACATTTGCCCTCAAGCAAATTGTTACTGAAGGAAGATAATTACAAAGAAAATATAGATATGATGAATGGCGAGTGCGAGGCAGGAAATGCTAAACCACAGATAACCTCTTTCAACATCTTCAAAATAAATATCTGGTTTATCCTGATCAGAAAATAGTCTTGAACCAGGGCAAAAGAATTGTGTCAGTGAGACTCAGGGTCAGGGGATCCACATCAATGTTTTAAGGAAAGTCAGAATAATTGTGCTTCAAATCTGAACACATGTGGTGATAGACAAAAAAATAGAAGAAGAAATAATGGTAAATCTAAGATTGCATTCCTTCTAAGTAATGTTAAAAATACTATTTTAGTTTTAATATAAGCAAGCATATAAGGAAAAAAATAAAGTTGGGAAAATAATGAGATGACACTGAGTTTGGGTTCATGACTTTGCCCTACTGGAAGCCTTCTTTGATTTTGATTGACAAAACTACTTACATTTTACTGTGTTTTCTCAGCACTATAACCTGCTTTGAATACATCATTTATCACATTGTGTGTGAAAGAATGTGTGCATAATCAATGGTGTGGTAGTGCCAACTTTTCCAAGTTTGCAAGAGCTAAATATGCACATTTCCTTCCCAACCTCTACTTCAGTGACTTCAGTTTGGTAGCCTAAAACCTGTCATAATGGGAGCATTTACACCAAAGAAATTGGCAAATGCTTCAAATCAGGCTCTCTTTTCCCTGAAGACCTGATTGTTAAATACCTGTCAGTATATCCCTATGCTTAACTTGTTCCTTCTTAGAGTATAAGCTTTTTAAGAACATAACTTATGCCTTACCCATACATGTACCCTCTTTGATGTGTGAGTGTGGCAATGGATGGGGGTTTCATTGAATTTTGTAAAAACAAAATGTGTGTTGAATTAACGGAGAAGCATGTTCAACATAAGGTTGAAAATGTGGTTTGAAGTTTACTTTTGAGAGCATAACATGGCTATGTATGGACTTGGTCACAGTTAGCTTTGAGAAAAGAAAATAACACATGTGTAATGTGTCTTAAAGGTTGTATAGCTATTACATTTAAATGTCAAAATTCAGGAGAAAAAAGCTTTTTAACATGGAATTTATTTCTATTATAGTAATCTTAGAGTCAACAACTATGTGGTTTATGGAATCATCTGGAGAGCATGACAAACGAACTTTAACTTAGGTCCATTTGAAAAAAAGTAACATCATATTATGTAGATAAGCATAATAGTAAGGTAGATGAAGCCGGGTGCAGTGGCTCAAGCCTGTAATCCCAGCACTTTGGGAGGCCGAGGTGGGTGGATCACAAGGTCAAGAGATGGAGACCATCCTGGTCAACATGGCGAAACCCCATCTCTATTAAAACTACAAAAAATTAGCCAGGCGCGGTGGCTCACGCCTGTAATCCCAGCACTTTGGGAGGCCGAGGTGGGTGGATCACAAGGTCAAGAGATCGAGACCATCCTGGTCAACATGGTGAAACCCCGTCTCTACTGAAAATACAAAAAATTAGCTGGGCATGGTGGCACATGCCTGTAGTCCCAGCTACTCGGGAGGCTGAGGCAGGAGAATTGCCTGAACCCAGGAGGCAGAGGTTGCGGTGAGCCGAGATCGCGCCATTGCACTCCAGCCTGGATAACAAGAGCGAAACTCCATCTCAAAAAGAAAAAAAAAAAAAAAAATTATCTGGGCATGGTGGCGCATGCCTGTAATCCCAGCTGCTCAGGAGGCTGAGGCAGGAGAATTGCCTGAACCCAGGAGGCAGAGGTTGCGGTGAGCCGAGATCGCGCCATTGCACTCCAGCCTGGATAACAGGAGCGAAACTCCATCTCAAAAAAAAAAAAAAAGGTAGATGAAGTTTACCTCTGCTTCTCCCTTCAGGATCACACTGTCTTCTCAGTATTCTATGACACCTGATCATATGAAATAATATAAGTCCTTTAAATGCACAGCTCAGAATACATATCGATTTCTACAGAGAAATTCCATTTTAAGTGGATAAAACTATGCTTACTTTGAATAAAGGACTAGACATCTAAAGGTGGGGTATTAAATTAGTGAGCTATGTAAAAGGATAATGAGAGCATAGGACTTCATTGATTCTAAACCTGACTACAGGTAGATGGTCACTTGGTAACTTTTTACATCATTTCAAAAGATTGGGTATTTCTGGACATACTAGAAAATTCAAGGTTCTAAATCATACTTGTTCCTCCACACAACTGAATTCCTTTACCCTGAAACAGCTCAATAACATGAAGAATAATTATATTGGCCAAATAAAAATTGAGTGTATTCAATAAAACAAAACATTTTTACTGTACTTTGTATTTATTTAAATGATAGATTTATTATTTTACAGGCATAAAAGTGAAATCATATTAGTTATAAATTTAACTGTTCATCTTTATTGAAAAGCAAATATGGTATCCCTGACTGTCCCAGAAAATAAAAAACATATGGTTACTATAAATATGATTAAGTCTTTACATTGTACTTTTCAGTGCTTCATGGTGAAACAAATCAGGTTTCTCATCCTTTTAACATCATTTGTGTCTCCAAAAGCCATGTAAATGGATACACCTTAGGGGACATCATTCAGTATTTAACTGACAGTCTTTTCAAAAATGGATTAATATGTCTTTTTCAGAAAGTGCTTTGTCTTCTAATTATATGTCTTTAAAATGCCCCTGTTGTTTTATTAGTTATTAAATCACTAGAATCTATTTGGAAATAATTTATTATATTTACATTAGGTAATAGCCTAGGAATCATTATCATAGACATATTTTCAATGTTTTTTCTCCCTAATTTAAATCTATACTGCATGACTTTTTTGAAATGTCTGCATTGCTTTTCATTTAAGGCCTTTACTGATTGTATATACTATCATACGACTACATATTTTAATTGTTCAATTTTGTGTTTTAAATAGCTGCAGGTCTTCGTGTGTGTTTTTGTGACATAGAGCCCTTTATAATTAAATGTAGGATAGTAATTATATTTATTACAAAATAACAAAATGGTTTTCTGTTTTGGGAAACTTACAGTTTACCAATTTCTAAGTCAACCAGTTTGGAGGACAACTTTAACAATAACGTCTAATATTTCACAATATTCAGTGATCTATTTATAATCTACTTACCAGCTTATCTCACTGAATTTAGCTTAAAGATGAAGATTTTCCAGTAAGTGCCTCATAATGCTGTTTTAAGGATTGAAAGAGATAATGAACGTAGTTGGGATATGATACACCCTCCACATTAACGGCAGCTATAATTAAGAATGACACATATTTTTAACTTTAAAATTTGTAAACTAAAAGTCATAAAAATGATTTTAAAACTGTTACAAATTACTTAGTCAATGTATTTATAAAAACCTGACCATGTATTCCACTAGTATTGGTTGTTTTTGTCTTAAAAATGTTGATTTAATTAAAGTACAAAACCCTGTATAAAACCCTCCATTGTTGCCATAAGTATTTGCTTGAATCTAGGTGTTAACAGCAATACATTTCTCTAATGATTTACAGAAAGCGTCATTAAAATCCAAAGCTGATTAATTGGGCTTTTGAAACAACTAGTCTTGAAAAATCAGATTTAGGACTTTTTGTGGGCTGATATATACACAGTTACCAGCAGGTGGCAGTATGTATATGAAAGTGTGTGGTAAATAATGCAACTTGCCGGTTACTATTTCTAACCAAGAGACCGTGCCTCCACTTAAAAACACTATTTACAGGGGAAGTCATGAGTTTCTAACTGCTTTGAAATTCCTCACTATTATTTTACTATGTCACTTCAAGGAAGAGTATATGGTTGTCATTTGTGAAATTCATGAAATGTTAAATCTAGCCAACCTCCAGCTTTCCAGGGAGATGAGAGTTACTGTCTGACCTTTTCCTAACTCTTCTCTGTCACTTATGATAATAGAGCCTGTTTAACTATGACAGTTTCTGGGTCACACTCTCATAAATGATTATTTGTTGAGGAGTTCTTCAGTTTGCACATATGCAGGCAGTGCTTTGTTGAAAACATGTTAATAAGGATAAAAATAAAAGCAAAGAAAAAATTCTAATGTAGATTATTAAGTATTGCTAAATGATAAAATCATATTTTTTTTCCAGCCAACTGGGAAAAAGTATAATTTTGTAAAATTTAAGATGGATGTATATATGTAACTCCACATTTTTCTTTTTTATCTTCCCACTCTTGTCTTTAAAACTTAAGTAAGAAGGTCAGAGGTCACTTATCATAGTAATATGCCCTCCCTGGTTCCCCTGGTCACGACTATGGCTTTTGCAAGAAGATGTGTCAGATGGATGGTGATAGAGATTTCTAGACCAGGCAGGGTTGGTAACTAGCAGTGACTGAAAAACTAGGGCAGCAGTGTGGGGAAGATAAGAAGTACTTGAGGGAGCAATGGCAATGGAGGAGGTCCTCGCTGTTTACAGTGGATTTATGAAAGTTTCTTTTTCCGTTTTTCTCCTTAGAAAAAAAATTTATCTGCATATTTTATACTATATATTGCATATTTTGTTTAAAATATGAATATGGCATGTGTACATACATGTAAATAGGTAAGCAGAGAGTAAAAAGGAAAGTGCCATTAAAAATTTATCATTGTCCCTGAAAATTTATTTTGCAGTTTATAGTCATAAATATTTTGTGAATTCTTAACCTCAGTAAAGATCTGAGATACAAAGAGTTTTGAAATAACATGTAACTTACCTACTGGTTCTTCTGTTCAAGAAAGAAGGCCAGATGGTAGCTCTGTTTCTAGGTTTTTGAGGAACTATCACACTGTTCTCCAATGTGGCTATACTATTTCACATTCCCACCAATAATGTATGAGAGTTCACTTTCCTCTGCATCCTTGCCAGCATTTATTGTTTGTCTTTTTGATAATAGCCATTCTAAATGAAATGAGATGACACCGTATTGTGCTTTTGAAATGCATTTCTCTGATGATTTGTGATGTTGAGTATTTTTCTAAATATTTGTTGGACATTTGTATGTCTTCTTTTGAGAAATGTCTGTTTAGATCTTTGGCCCATTTTTTTAAATTTAACTTTCATTAAGTCCAGGAGTACATATGCAGGTTTGTTATATTGGTAAACTTTTGCCATGAGAGTTTTTTATACAGATTATTTTGTCACCCAGGTGTTAAGCCTAGAATTCATTATCTGTTTTTTCTGATCATCTCCCTCCTCCCATCCTCCACCCTCAATGGGCCCCAGTGTGTGTTGTTCCTCTCTATGTTTCCATGTGTTCTCATCATTTAGCTCCCACTTACAAGTGAGAACATGCAGTATTTGGCTTTCTGTTCCAGTGTTAGTTTGCTAAGTATAATAGCCCCCAGCTCCATCCATATTCCTGCAAAATACATGATCTTGTTTTTTTATGGCTGCATAATATTCCATGGTATATATGTACCATATTTTCTTTATCCAGTCTGATGTTGATGAACATTTAGGTTGATTCCATGGACTTAGATATTGTGAATAGTGCTACAATGAACATATCCTTCCATGTGTCTTTATGATAGAATGATTTATATTTTGGGGGTATATACTCAGTTATGGGATTGCTTAGTAGGATGTTATTTCTGTTTTTAAGTCTTTGAGGAATCACCACACTGTCTTCCACAATGGTTGAACTAATTTATACTCTGACCAACAATGTATAAGCATTCCCTTTTCTCCACAGCCTTGCCAGCATCTGTTATTTTTTTACTTTTTAATAATAGCCATTCTGACTAGTGTGAGATGGTATCCTATTGGGGTTTTGATATGCATTTTTCTAATGATCAGTAATGCTGAGCTTTTTTTATATGATTGTTGGATACATGTATGTCTTCTTAGAAAGTATCTGTTCATGGTCCTTTGCCCAGTTTTAAATGGTGTTATTGGTTTTTCTCTTGTAAATTTTTTTAAGTTCCTTATAGATGGTAGATATTAGACCTTTATCAGACGCATAGTTTCCAAAATTTTTCTCCCATTCATAAGTTTCTTGTTGACTCTGTTGATAGTTTCCCTTGCTGCGCAGAAGCTATTTAGATCCCATTTGTTAATTTTTGCTTTTGTTGCAAATGCTTTTGATGTCTTCGTCATTAAATCTTTCCTCATTCCTATATCCAAAATGGTGTTGCCTAAGTTGTCTTCCAGGCTTCTTGTTGGTTTTTATATTTAAGTCTTTAATCCATTTTGAGTTAATTTTTATATATGGGGTAAGGAAGAGGTCCAGTTTTAATCACCTGCATATGGCTAGCCAGTTTTCCCAGCACCATTTATTGAATAGAAAGTCCTTTCTCCATTGTTTGTTTTACAACCTCAAAGACCAGATAGTCTTAGGTCCGCAGCATTATTTCTGGGTTCTCTGTTCCATCCCATTGCTCTATGTGCCTGTTTTTATACCTGTACCATGCTGTTTTTGTTACTGTAGCCATGTAATATAGTTTGAAGTTAGGTAGCATGATGACTTCAGCTTTGTTCTTTTTGCTTACTATTCCGTTGACTATTTGGACTCTCTTCTGACTAAATTTCCAATTAGTTTTTTTTCTAATTCTGTGAAGGATGTCAATGGTAATATTAATAGAAATAGCATTGAATTTATAAATTGCTTTGGACCATGTGGCCATTATAAAGGTATTGATTCGTCCTATCCATGAGCATGAAATGATTTTTTTGTTGTTGTTCATGTCATCTCTGATTTCTTTGAGCAGTGGTTTATTGCTCTTTTTGTAGAGATCTTTCACTTCCTTGGTTAGCTGTATTGCTAGATACTTTGTGTGTGTGTGTGTGTGTGTGTGTGTGTGTGTGTGTGTGTTAGTGACTTTTTACACATTAATTTTGTATCCTATGTCTTTGATGATGTTGTTTAAGGAGATTTGGGGCTGAAACTATGGCATTTTCTAGATATAGGATCATGTCTTCTGCAAACAGAGATAGTTTGACTTCCTCTCTTTCTATTTTGATGGCTTTCTTTCTTTTTTCTTACCTGAATGGTCTGGCCATGGCTGCAATGCCACATTGAATAGGAGTGGTGAGAGCATCCTTCTCTTGAGCCAGTTTATAAGAGGAATGCTTCCAGCTTTTAGCCATTCAGTATGTTACTGTCCGTGAATTTGTCATAGATGGCTCTTATTATATTGAAGTATGTTCCTTCAATACCGAGCTTACTGAGAGGTTTTAACATAAAGAGATGTTGAATTTTATTGAAGGCCTTTTCTGTATCTATTGAAATTATTATGTTTTTTTTTCATTAGCTATATTTATGTGATGAATTATATTTATTGATTTGCATATGTTAAACCAAACTTGTCTCCCAGAGAAAAAGTCTACTTAATAATGGTGGATAAGCTTTTTGATGTGAACCTAGATTTGATTTTCAAGTATTTATTTATTTTTTTTGAGGATTTTTGCATCAATGTTCATCAAGGATATTGGCCTCAAGTTTTCTTTCTCTCTCTTACTTTCTTTTTCTTTCTCTCTCTCTCTCTCTCTTTCTCTCTCTCTCTCTCTCTCTCTTTCTTTTCTTTGCTTTTCTTTCTTTTTGTTGTTATCATGTCTCTGCCAGTTTTGGGATCAGGATGATGCCAGCTTTATAGAATGAATTAGGAGGAGACCTTCCTTCTCAATTTTTTGAAATAATTTCAGCAGGAATGGTACCAGCTATTCTTTGTACAATTCAAAAAGAAATCAATCCAAGAACTATTTTTTTAAAAAAAATAATAAAATAGGCCACTAGCTAGACTAATAAAGAAGAAAAGAGAGAAGATTGAAATAAACACAATGAGAAATGTCAAGTGAGACGTTACCACTAACCCCACAGAATACAAACAACAATCAGAGAATACTATGAAACCTTCTATCCATATAAACTAGAAAATCTCAAAGAGATAGATAAATTCCTGGACACATATACCCTTCCATACTGAACCAGGAAGAAATAGAATTCCTGAACAGACCAATAATGAGCTCTCTAATTGAGTCAGTAATAAATAGTCTACCAACTAAAAAATAATGTCAGAACTATTGTTTTTAAATTGGATTGTTTGTCTTTTTGTTGTTGAGATGTTTGGGTTCCTTGTATATTATATATATATCAATCTCCAGTCAAATGAGTAGTTTGCAAATATTTTCTCTGATTCTGTAGGTTGTCTTTTACTCTTGTGTGTGTGTGTGTGTGTGTGTGTGTGTGTGTGTGCTGTGCACATGCTTTGTCATTTGATAAAATTCCATTTGCTTATTTTTGCATTTGCATTTGAGGTCTTATCAACTTAGTTGTTCAACAGCAGATGAGTGAATACAGAAAATGTGATACACACACACACACACACTCACAATGGGATGCTATTCAGCCATGTGAAAGAATCCTGTCATTTTCAGTCACACGAATGAAACTGGAGGACTTTATGTCCTCCAACAAACCAGGAAAAGATAGTTAAACACTGCATGTTTTCATTTATGTATGGAAGCTAAACAAGCTTGATCTCATAGAAGCAAAAAGTAGAACAGAGGTTAGTAGAGGCTGGGTAATAATAGGAATGACGGAATAGAGAAAGGTTTGTTAAAGGATACGGAGTTATGAGTTAGATAGTGATAATAAATTTTAGTGTTCTATACCACTGTAGGATGACTATAGTTAGCTATATTATATAATTTCAATAGCTAGAAGGAAGATATTCAATATTCTAAACACAAATAAACAATGGGTGCTTAACATGATAGATATGCTAACTACCCTGATCTGATCACTTTATTATATGTATTGAAATTTCACTATGTACCCCATGTACATTTAGTAGCTCACAGGCCATCTCCGTCTTTACTCTACTCAGTGGGGCTTTAGCTCAACTCTACATAAATCTGTGAAACTGGAGAAGTACCAGTTCTTCCCTTCTATTAGCTTTCCATACTTCTCTTTCATATTTCTCCTGCCTGCTGTTAGTAAATTCCATGTTTATTCTTAGAAGCTAATTTGGAACATAAATGACTCTAAGTATTATATCACTAGGTAAATCCATATTAAAATATAAAAGCCCCCTCCAAAGCAAAGGTCTAGAATGTTTTTAAAATTTACATTGAGTAAATGGGGAAGATACCAGTAAAGACAAATAATTTTTGTCAGTAGACCCTGAAGTCACACCAAAGGTGACAGAATATGCTACAAAATAAACCTAAATCAGATATAGTGTGATTTACACCAACATAAGCATCTTTTGTCTTTCCCATACAGTTGGCTTAGGGAGATAAGCTACATGCATAAGCGTAGAGTAACAGGGGAACGTTTTGAAAAAGTTTTTAAAAATATATGTGTTACATAAACATGTTTCAAATATCATAATCCAGAGAGAAAATTGGGTTTTTGTAAATACAAACATTATATTAAAGTATACTGCACATATAGACAATAATACAGATCAAAGTGTAAGACTGGTAATTTTTTTAAATTTCCAAAATAAATTCACCTAGGAAACTATCAATAAGATCAAGAAATAGGATATTAGTGGAAACCCAAACTGCCTAATATTCACTTTCATCACTACATCTGTATAAACATATTATAACTTATAATGTAAAAAATAGCTATTTTTAAAAATTTTATATAAATATAGTTACATAGACTGTATCCTCCTGTGTCTGGTTTATTTCACTCATCATAACATTTATGAAGTTCCATTAATTGTTGTATCTTGTAATTGTCATTGCCATATGATATCCCATTGTATAAATATACTATAAAATTTATCCAGTTTGGGACTATTGTGAATAGTGCTTCTATGAACATAACTTTTGATGCATATATATATGCATTTATGTTTGGTATATAACCTAAGTTTATATGTTACATACATTAGAAAATGTTGCCCTAGAATTTTTCAAAGTAGTTGTGATGTACATTTTCACCAGCTATGTAAGATGATTGCAATTTACATCTTCACCAGTACTTGTCATTCTATGCAATTTTAATTTACATCATTTTCCTAATGTGCTTTGTAAGATATATATATATATATATATATCTATATATATATATATAGATAGATAGATAGAGATATATCTCTATCTATCTATATATATAGACATATCTATATATCTCCTATCTATCTATCTATCTATCTATATATCTCCTATCAACCAAAAAAATAAGCCCAGAATCATTGTGTGTGTGTGTGTGTGTATATATATATGATACAAAACATACTACTACAAATTTCTTAGCTATATATTGTAAACACTATCAATCCGCAGTGAAATAAACAACAAGCTGGAATAGATGATCATGATCCTTGTCCCCACGCCTCCTTTCTCCATCTGATACCTGAGCTGCTTAGGCAATGAGAAAAGGAGAAGATAATAAACATGGCCTTATTTCAAATTCTGGGGTCCACTTTGGCAAAATAGGACTATGATTTCTAGGAGATACCATACATATCAAGCTTAGTGGCTCTCATTTATGCATCTGCTGATGTGTTTTTGGGAACCTGGATTCTATCTTCAAAGATTTTTGTTTATTCAAATGCTTTTGAATAATGACTTTTCCAGCTATGCTTGGCAGAATGGACTGAAACAGGGAAGACATGAGGCAGGTCAGTTAAAAAAGTGTTTCACTATTATAGGATCATATGCTGAAATAGAAGAATATGTTGGAGAAACAACTCCAGAATTGTAGGTGCTTAAATTTTTCATCTTTCTCAAAATGCATGTCTATCCTTAAAATTACTTAACTCTTAACATGAATTCATTTACTTGCAGACATTTACCCTGAATACAAAATCCTATATGCGTCAACTAAAAGAGATCTGAGGAGTGTTTTGGGCCATTTGACCCTCTGCTCCTGAAACTAAATGTCATTTTATAGTTTTTCCCTGTCTGAGTGTTTATAAATTTCAGACTTAAGAGTTAAATAGAAACAAATTTACTTTCCTAACAGCTTTGGGCAACTGAATAAAGCATGATATGCCTAGAGAACATTCAGGGTCTTTAAAGTCAGACAAAGAGATCTCCTTTTGAACTTAGCAACTAAGCTACTTCTCAATTAAGTTACTTCTTAATTACTTTATTTGGCAATTTGGAATAGTGTAGGTTGGTTGATATGGGAACTGTGATAATTAAATTACCCATGTAAAATCCTTGGCACACATTGAGTATGCTATAAATGGTAGATAACATTGCTATTATCTACCATTTTACACATTTAAATTTAAAACATTAATATTATTTATGTTTTAAATTTTTAATTCTTATGCATATCAAAATTGCATTGTGTTTTTCCATGTATTTTATACTTGATTGTG
Organism: Cebus imitator; assembly: GCF_001604975.1. NCBI lineage: Eukaryota > Metazoa > Chordata > Mammalia > Primates > Cebidae > Cebus > Cebus imitator. The sequence goes on from NW_016107341.1 coordinate 1,702,892, forward strand.
GCATTCAAATTCAAATATCATATTTTACATGAGATAATTTTGAATAATTTTCCTGGAAAAAATAAAGTTTGCTAATAGCTTTCTTAAAATGTTTCTACTACAAAAAATGTGTATATATTCTAGTACATTTAGTTGTCATTTATGTAGTTTATGAGTTTCCCAAGATTAAGGAAGTAATTTGACTGTATGATTTCTTTGACCTGAAAGAACAGGATCTAAAATATCAAATTTTCCTTTTATAGTTAAGCCACTTTTGTGGGTGTGATTTAGTGAGAGTAGTTGGCCTCTGCATAGTTCCACAGTTATAACCAATACCACAGATTCAATACTGTCTGGTTATGTGTGTTTACTGCTTCTAATGTTTCAGCTAAGTACAATGGTTTTAATCAATATACAACACAGCAAGACTAGAATTGGCAAATGGATGAGCAAATCTTGATCACTGAAATAAAAGAGCTAAAAAGAAGACTGATCATTCTTATATTAATATTAGGAAATTTTTTTGTCTTAATTTGTGCTGCTGTATCAGAATACCAAGACTAGGTAAATTATAATGAATGGAAATATAATAGCTCACAGACCTGAAGGCTGGAAAGTCCAACATGAAGGTAGTGACATGTGACATGGGCCTTCTTGTTGTGTCATTATGTGGCTGAAGGGAAAAAAGGGAGCCAAACTCATTCTTTCGTAATGGCATTAATTCCACCCATAATACTGGGTGGCCTACTCATCTCTTAAAAGTCCCATATCTTAATACGTTTACAATGGCAATTAAATTTCAGCATGAGCTTTGAGGGGGCAAACATTCAAAGTCTGGAAATTGTCTACTAAGATGGTGTGGTAATATCATTGGTGGGAGTACAGATTTAGAAAATTTGTGTAAGCTGCTTTCAATAGAAAACAAAATTAAAAATAGATTTTCAACAGCCATTTTAGAAAATCCTAGTAATTAATCTATTATTTTGTTTGAGATGACATCAATAATTGGTTCACAGGCTCATGGCAGTTAATACTGGTCAATTTTTAATTCAAATCTATGTATATAAGCCTGTCATTTATTAGGAAAAGCAGAAAGAATGTTATTTTAATCCTCAAGAACCTAATGTAAATAATCAGTGTAGTTCTATTTATGAGTCATCAACACTTGTACTGTCTTGGCCACCTTTGCAATAAATTTGAATATTGAATTATCTGTTTAAAATTAATTACATGTATATATGATATACTGGGGATCAAATATTCATCATTCTGTTCTCAGGAATTAAAGACATAGGCATAATATTGACCAGCTGCAAAGTAATATGTCAAATTCTGTTGTACTGAGTGTGAATTGTAGTCCATGAATCTTAGAGGCTTATTGTATAAATAATTAAGGAATAAGCCAGTTTCAGCAGTGTCAAAAGTATTCCGTCCGTTTGATTTAGAAGTTCAGAACCTATGTGAAGAGCTAAAGTCAAAGAGATACATAATGGGATTGCAGCACTAAAAACAATAGGTTACAATTAAATAGCACTAAATGAACTATTTTTCAGTTCACCTGAATTATGATTTTTTGATGTACTTTTACAAAGGACAATTGTGTCCCACAGATTACTTTAATTTCTTCAGGTAATTCATTTAACATATATTTATTTATATTGACACACCCACATACACACTCCTTACAGTACAGTAAATGAGAGAAGAGAACGGAATTAAAATTTCCTAAGGAAGTAAGTTAAAAAAAAAAAGTAAGTACAACTGATAGGCTAAGAAAAGTGGAACTTTATAATATACTTTATTGTAACCATAAAAAGCAGAAAAATGTGTAAGACAATAATAGAAGCCAAAGACAAAGGCAACACTAGAAAACAGTAACAAATATGATAAATATGAATCCAACAACATGATTAATTACTGTGATATAGGTACACCAAATAAAAGACAGAGACTGAGTGAATAAAAAAAAGAGAGCCAACTATGAATTCTGTACAAGATATCCACTTTAAATGTAAAGAAACAAGTTGATTTAAAGTAAATAGATGAAGAAAAATGTATTATGCTAACACTAACCAAAACCAAATAGGAGTAGCTATGTTAATTTCAGACACAGCAGATTTCAGAGCAATGAAAGTTATCAGGCTTAAATAGGAGGCATCATATAATAATAATAATGGGATCAATTCTCCAAGAAGACACAGAAATCTTTAGAGTGTACATGCTTACCAACAGAGCATCAATATTTGTGAAGCAAAAACTACAGTGAGAAATTGATAAACCCACTGTTATAACTTCAAATCTTTTAATCAGAAATGGACATATCCAGCTAGCAGAAAATCAGGATTTAGCTGAACCCAACAACATCATCAATGAACTGGATATAACAGATATTTATAGATTTTTTTTTATCTAACAACAACAGAATACACATTTCAAAAATACTTTAAACTGAATAAAAATAAAAATACCATTTGTCAAAAATATGAGAGATGCAGCAAAATTAGGACTTAGAGGAAAATTTATAGCATTGAGTACATATATTAGAAAAGAAGGGCTGGGCACGGTGGCTCACGCCTATAATCCCAGCACTTTGGGAGGCCAAGGCGGGTGGATCACGAGGTCAAGAGATCGAGACCATCCTGGTCAACAAGGTGAAACCCTGTCTCTACTAAAAATAGAAAAATTAGCTGGGCATGATGGTGCGTGCCTGTAGTCCCAGCTACTCGGGAGGCTGATGCAGGAGAATTGCTTGAACCCAGGAGGTGGAGGTTGCGGTAAGTCGAGATCGTGCCATTACACTCCAGTCTGGGCAACAACAGCGAAACTCCGTCTCAAAAAAAAAAAAAAAAAAAAAAAAAAAAAGAAAAGAAGAAATATCCAAAATAAATCACCACAACTTTATCATTGAAAACTAGGAAAGAAGAAAATTAAATCTGAAGTAAGTGGAAGAAACAAAATAATAAAAATTAGAGCAGAAATCAATTAATAACATAAAATCAAGAAAACCAAAACTATTTATTTGAAAAGATTAATAAAATCAGTAAGCCTCTATGACTAGGTTAAGAAATGCATAGCTGTAACACTCATATCAGAAATGAAAGAGGAGACATCATTGTAGATCACATGGATTTTAACAAGATTTTAAAGGAATACTATGAACAACTTGATTCCACAAATTTGATGTTTTAGGAAATGAAAAAATTCATTGAAATACATAATCTTCCAAAACTTACAAAAGAAAAAACGTACAATCTTAAGTGCTCTATATTTATTATACAATTATGAATCAATAATTAAATGTCTAAAGCAGCAAGAACAAGCACAGATGCATTCACTGATAATTTCTACCAAACATCCAATAAGGAAATTATACCAATTCTCTGTATGTTCCTTCACAAGGTAGAAGTAGAAGTAACACTTTCTAAATCAGTCTGTGAGGCTAGCATTGCCCTACTGTCAAAACCAGGCAGACATCACAAGAAAAGGAAACAACAGACTAATATCTCAAATAAAAATACATGCAAAATCCTCAACAAAATATTATGAAACAAATCCAACAGTGTATACAAATTATACACGATAGCCAAGTGGAATTTATCTTAGATATCAAGACAGATATAACACTTGGAAATCAATTGATATAATTAATCACATAACAAGCTAAGGAAGAAAAGTCACATGATTATATCAAAAGCATTTGACATAATCTAACACCTATTCATGATAAATAAGAGTCTCAGTAAACTAGAAATAGAAGAAAATGTCTTCAACTTAATCAACAATATCTATAAAATTCCTAGAGTAAACATTTTGCTAAATGGTCAGAAACTCAAAGCTTTCCTACTAATATTTACAAGAAAGCATTGATGTCCCCTCTCACCACTAGTTTTCAACATTATAATGAAAGCACTAAGTAATGCAGTAAGACAGGGAGGGGAAACAAAAGGTATACATAAGGGGAAGGAAGAAATAAAACTGTCTTTATTCATAGATGACATGATTGTGTAGAAAATATGAAAGAATAGACCAAAAACATCCCCTATCATTAATAAGCAATTACACCAAGGTTGCAGGATATAAGGATATGTACAAAATCAATCACTTTCCCATATATCAGCAAATAAACAAAATTAAAATTCAAAATTCAAAACACATATATTATTTACATTACCACCGAAAAGCCTCACTTATAAATTTAACAAAAATGTGCAATATATATATATATATACACACATACATGTGTGTGTGTGTGTGTGTGTGTGTGTGTTTGTGTGTGTAAAACTACAAAACTCTGATGAAAGAAATAAAAAAGAACTAAATAAATGAGATATTCAATGTTCATGGATAAATACTCAATATTGTCAAGATGTCAGTTCTTCCCAACTTGATATATAGATTCAATGCAATCCTAAATTCCTTTGCAGAAATAGACACAATTATTCTGAAGTGTACATAGAGAGCAAAAAGTCCTAGACTAGCCACCACAATATTAAAGAAGAACAAAGTTAAGTCTGACAGTGCCTGACTGTAAAATGTACTTACTGTAAAGTTACAGTAATTAAAATTGTGTGGTATTGGTAAAAGCATAGACAAATGAATTAATGAAACAAAATAGAAAGCCTAGAAGGCCTACATATAGACCCAGATAAAGATAACAAACTGATCTTTGACAAAGGAGCAAAAACAATAAATGAAGGAAATATAGTCTTTTCCACAAATGGTACTGAAACAACCAGACACCAATATGCAAAAAGAATAAAAAATAATCTAGCAGCAGAGTTTATATCCTTCCCAAAAATTAGCTCAAAATTGACTTAGCTCTAAATACGGAAATTAAAACTATTAAGTCCCTACAAAACAAAACAAGAAAATCTGAATGGCCTTGAGTTTGGGAATGACTTTTTAAATACTGTCTCAGTTTGTTCCTGTTGCTGTGATAAAATATCTTTGACTAGATAATTTATAAATACACAAAGGTATATCTCACAATGCTAGAGGCTAGTAAATTAAAGAAAAATGTGCCAGCAAATTTAGTGTCTGGTAAAGGCTCATTCTCTGCTTTATAGATGGCACCCCTTGCTTCATTTTCACAGGTGAAAGGAGTAAAGACTTTGTGTTCACATGGTGGAAGTGCAAAAATGACTAAACAGACACTCTTAAGTTGTTTTTTCTGTATATAAGAATATTAATCCCATTTATGAGAACTCTACCCTCATGACCTAATTATCTCCTAAAAGCTCTACCTCTTATTACTATTCCATTGGGGAATATGGTTCAACATGATTTTGGAGGAACACAAGCATTCAAACCATATAGATACCACACTAATGGCATAATGAAGGAAGAAAGAATTGATAAACTGGAATTTTTTTAATGAAAAATGTTTGCTATGCAAAAGATACTGTCAAAGAATAAAAAAGACAAGCCACAGACTGGGAGACAATATTTGCCAAAGACACACCTGATAAAAGGCTATTTAGTCAAAATGTACAATGAAGTCTGAAAGCTCAATAATAAGAATGCAAATGACTAGATTAAAAAACGGACCAAAGACCTTGCATAAACACGTCACCAAAGAATATCTGAATGATAAATAAGTATATGTAAAGATGCTTCTGTCACCTGTCATCAGGGAAATGCAAAGTAAAACAACAATGAGATACCACTACGCACCTGTTAGAATAGTCGAAATCTAGAACACTGACAACAACAAATACTGGCAAGGATGTGAAGCAACAGGAACTCTCAGTTACTGTTGGTGGAAAAGCAAAAAAGTGCAGCCACTTTGAAGACAGTTTGGTGGGTTCTTACAAAACTAAATATATACTTACCATAGGATCCAGCCATCATGTTTCTTGGTATTTACCCAAATGAATTAAAAACTTATGTCTACACAGACATTTATAGCAACTTGACTCATAGTTGCCAACTTGGAAGTAACCAAGGTGTTCTTCAGTAAATAAAAAAATAAATAAATAAATGGATAAACAATCTGTGGTACATCCAGACAGTGGAATATTATTCAGTGCTAAAAGGAAAGGTGCTAACAAGGTATGAAAAGACATGGAAACATGGAAAAAACTTTCATGCATATTAATAAGTAAAAGAAGCAGCCTCTAAATGCTACCTGCTGTATGATTCCAACTATGTAATATTCTGAAAAAACAAAAAAACCTACAGAGAAAGTAAAACAATCAAGGATTGCCAGGGATTAGGTGGAAGGGAAGGAGGAATAAGAGAAGTACAGAGTATATTTAGGACAGTGAAACAACTCTGTATGATTGGTATTAGAATGGCGGACACATGTCATTATATATTTGTCCAAACCCATAGAATGTACACCACTGAGAAAGAATCCTAATGTAAACTATGGGCATTGAATTATAATGACATATCAATATAAGTTCACAGTTGTAACAAATGTTCCAGTCTGACGGGGAAAATTAGTAATGGAAGAATCTATGTATGTTTGGGGACAGCAGGTGTATAAAAAACTCTATAATTTCTGCTTGATTTTGCTGTGAACTTATAAATGTAATGAAAATAACATCTGTTTTTTAAAAAGTTCTAGAACAAGACAAAATTAGCTACTTTCAGTGAGATTCAGAAAAAAATAGATTAAATTAAAGCACAACTCATATAGGTATTTCTTAATAAATATCTGAATCTCAAATATGTGTATATCTTTACTATCATTATGCTATACCGGAATTATCCAAAGTGTGAGGAAATATGTAAGATGGTGTTTGGGACTTATTAGAACATGCAAATGAATTTGAATATATTTTAATCACAGTAAAGATGCTTGTCATTTTTTGTTTCGCTTATTTACTCCTATTATTATCATGGTGGTTTTATTACAGCATTTTAATGTAAAAGCACTACAAGAGGAAACCTGTGAACATACAATTTATGTTGAACATTCAATAGTTAACCAAAATAGCCACTAAAAGACTGGAAACAGTATATCTTAAGGCATCCTGAAAATGTACTCTAATTATACCACAAGAAATTTGCAGCACTGAGCAGTATTTCTAACATCTCAGTGGTTCTATTTGTTTTCTATTGGTTTGTTAAAATTCAGTAAAAGATTTTCCCTAATAGGGAACTGAATCAGAAGAACCAGGCCCCATGCAAAGTCTGTTCTAATGAAAATCAATATTTGGTACTGATTTTATATATGTATACATAATGTGTGTGTGTGTATATATATATATGTATGTATATATATACAAATATATGTGTATATATGTATTATATACACACACATGTGTATATATATACATACATATATGTGTGTATACATACACATATGTGTATATATGTATATATGTGTATATATATACATATATATGTGTATATATGTATCTATATACACATATGTATGTATGTATATACATACATATGTGTATATATGTATCTATATACACATATGTATGTATGTATGTATATACATACATATGTGTATATATGTATCTATAGACACACATATATACATATATATGTGTATATATGTATCTATAGACACACGTATGTATATATGTATATACATACACATGTATGCACACACATGTATGTATATCTATATATATACATATATATGTATATATATGTATATGTTTATATATGTATATGTGTGTGTGTGTGTGTGTATACACACACACACACACATCTCAGAACGGATGGATCTGAGATCATTTTTGAACTTGCTAACAAATTAGATATGGTTGTGGAAATAAAGAGAATAATCCAGGATAACTTGCAGATATTTATTTCATTGTGCTATTTTCTTGAAATGGGATAGATGGTGAGCAGATTTGGGGATGGTGGTAGAAATTAATAGTTCTATGTTCATCCATTTTAAGATTGAGCTGTGTCTTGGTCCATGTTGTGTTGCTGTAACAGAATATCTGTGACTCAGTAACTTATAAAGAAAAGGGATTTATTTAGCTCACAGTTCTGTAAGCTGGGAAGTTCAAAGGCATGCCTCTACCTTCTGAAAATAACTTTCCTGCTACCTCAGAACATGGCTGAGAGGTCAAAAGGGGAAGTGGAGACATGCAAAAAGGCAAAACCTAAGGGGCATCCTAGCTTTATAACAACCCACTCTTGAGGGAAGTAATCTATTCCTCAGAGATCTAATCCAAACTTGTCAGAGTGAGAACCACACCAAGACATTCATGAAGGATTCACCCTCATAATCCAGACAATTTCCACTAGGCTTCACCCTCTAGCACTCTCACATTGGGGATCAAATTTCAACATGAGTTATGATGGGGACAAACAAACCATATCCAAACCGTAACAAGCTGCCTATTGCAAATACACATGCAAGTATGAAGCTGTTAAATATAAAAGTCTGAAGCTCAAATAAGCCATCAGGGCTGAAGAAATTAATTTGGGAGTAATTATATTAAGATATTACTTAAAACAATGTAATGGGATTAATACAAAGGGAGCTTACATTGAGGAGAGTATTAAGCAAAAAATTTTAAAAATATTAATAATTATAAAAATAAGGACAATTGACAATACAGTTGTAAACTTCCCTTTTTAGGAATATTATAAAGTTTTTGGTGGCTTTACAAATATGTTTAGAAAATTTTCAAAGTATATTGACCAAAAAAAAGAAAAACTTAAAGGAAGAATAAAATTCTTATGGGAGGGCCACTCTGAAAACTTGCTTTGCATTAAGAGGCAATGAGCAACAGACAAAAAGCTCTAAAAAATTTCCATACATGTAGAAAAACTTCAACTATTTAATAATAAAGAAATTATTATAAAATAACATAAATAGGAATATCAACAGTTTTCTCCAGTTCTCTTATTTGCTTAGAGACTGGTATATATTGTGATGATATTTGTGGCATTTTCATAAATATATAAATTATCATCTCCTATATAAAGGTTAAAATATATTTGCATGAAAATATTCTGAGAATAAAGTATATTTCTTTTTTATAAAATGAGAGGTAATGATTTGGATATCTATACAGTATGGAAAACTAGCTCACCAAAACATAAAGACTGGTAATAATTTTACTGTGATAGGTTCCCTGAGGCCATAAACAATAATACAAAACAGAATTAGAAAGAAACAATTTTATTTGATGAGATTATAGGTTTTGAGGCAATCAAACTTAATCTGAAATATTTTGGAGACAAAATGATTAGGTATGTGTAAAACAGGCTATGGCTAAGATAAGACTTACAAATCAATAACTGCTACAAAATCCTTTAAGAGGGATAACTTAATGGAAATGCAAATCTGTCCTTCACCATTTATAAGCTATTAGTTTAGCATATTTGTTGCATGCTTGTATGGTGTATTGAATGGAGTTTTATTGATTAAATTTCTTGACTATTCTAAAGACTGATGAAATAATTAATTGAAGTATTTAATTTGCATTTTCTGTTCCTAAGCAAGTTCCCCAAATACTGTTCTTCCTACTTGGCTTTTTTTGTGATGTAATCCACATTTTAGCTACCGGTGTCACAAATAGCCACAGTCAGTCACATTCCTAAAAAAGACAAATACCTACATATATATACATGCTAACAAAATGTATATCCTGCTCAAGAAAGTTTATCACATTTTGCTTTTGATCTAATTTTATGTTTTACAAAAAAAGTAACATAATGTACCCTGTGATTTGTTGCTGCATCAAAATCATATTTAAAGTGGACAATTTTTGCCCAGTTAGACTACTTTATGGACAATAGTAACAGAAATATTAACCCAAACTGAATTATTTGAATTATTTCTGGATAAAGCTGTGGCTTATTTCAGAGATGTACAATGACATCAAACTCCATTTTTCTAAGCTTTCCATATTATTTCCTTCCTCTGTTTGTTAGTTTCACTAAAATTATTTTTGTAATGTAGCAAAAATGGTTCTAGATGTTTTATAAATACCATCTTTATCATATGGGTATAATTTGCCTCACAAATCTTGACTTTTGCTCCATTTGGCTGGATTGAGGCACATGTCTATTTCTAAATTAATCTCTGTCTCTAGGTTATTTCATATGCTGATTACCCTGGAACAGGTAAGACACCGCAGTTTTATATGAGTAGTGTCATTTTCCCCATAACCTCCTGGATTCACAAATGAAAATCAGAGATTTTCAAGAAAGAAAATGAGAGCATTCATACATGGCAATATAACAAAACTATATACTATATATACGTTTATTTATTTATTTATTTTCAGTTTATTGAAGCCAGAGGAATTATAATGTTGTGGTGAGAAATAGATTAATGAGCTGGGCTTCTCTGTCACTAAATTCTTCTTATGTGACTTTTTACATTGTTATACTTAGAGTTTTAAAATGACAGGAGGATTTGATCTACATATTGAATTTGAGAAAATTTCTCAGGGCTTCGTAACTGTGAAGAGTTCTCATAATGTTTCTAATTTGTACATTGGCACAATGACTTAAATGGTTGTGCTTAGGACTGGTTCTTACAACATCATCTACCTCAACCATACACAGCACTCTGTTTAGATATAAGTGCTTTCACATTTCCAGTAAAATTATTCCCCCAGAAATTTATTTACAAATGTATTTACAATTATTAAGAGTTTTCACCATTAACCAGTTCAAAATCATTGCAAAATACAACATAAATATTATTATTTTGATTTCTCAGCATCTAAATTTTGTAGATCAACAAATATCTGAATCATGAGTTTCAGGTTTTTTCAAAAATTATTAGTATTTATGTTGCAAGTTAAATACAGAACTTTTTAGGAGGATGGGAAGTTAAATATTGAAACATCAACTTTTCTCAAACACTGGAAGCAGACATTGTAGGAGATTGCCCTAGCTAGCTATCATTACCAGTGCCTGGTAAAGGAAGGACAATTGGTGCATACAGCTTAGTAGTGCTGGCTCTTATGTTGGAATACAACCATTTAACCTGGGATTCAAAAATTTACATCTGACTATATTGACTATAAGTATGTGAAGCTATTGCTGCCACACTCTAAATAGGTCGCCTTCACTCTCCATTACCACTGCTGTTATCTTTCACTTGGTATATTTTCCACAGACTTTTATTGGGTGCTGAATCATATCACATTATTTTCTGACTCTATTCAGACGATATGTATAATTCTTCAAGAATTACTGACACCAACATGATCACGATATTTTTATTACTCCTAATCAAATACATATTTATGATTATGTATATCAACTAAATACTCTGGCTCTTCAGTTTATGAACATTTTATACTCCACAAAGAGGAAAAGCACTTTTGACACAGAAGTTGATCAACTATATTTGCACAATAATTTTGAAAGATTTAAAAATCGGTTTAAAAGTAAATTCAGTAAATTGAATAGGTAAGTTGATTATTTGTGGCAAATTGGCTTTTACTAAATAGGCTTTCTGCAAATTTATCTACAAAAATGTCTATTTCTCACATGAAACTCTCTTTTAATTCAGTTACATGTGTACCACGACTTGGTTTTACATGGACAACTTTATGTGGAAGGACTGAAAGATCTCCTATTAGGAACCTTTTGTGTGTTTGTGTGTGTGACAAGGTCTCACTCTGTTGCCCAGGCTGGAGTGCATTGGTGCAATCAAGGCTCACTGCAGCCTTGACCTCCCAGGCTCAAGCATTCCACACATCTCAGCCTCTGGAGTAGCTGGGACCACAAGCATGCATCACCATGCCTGGTTTTTAAAAATTGTTTTCATTTTTTGTACAGATAAAATCTCCCTATGTTGTAATTCTCCTTTCTCGGCCTCCAATGTGCTGGGATTACAGGCATGAAAAACTTCACCAGGCCGAGTCATTAAACTTGTGTGAAAATACATTGTGACATCAGTGAAAAATTGCAGGTACTGCCTTAATGTTTCATAGTCTTAATTAAGCAGAATGCCATTTCTCAAATACTGGATGATTTCTGAGGAGAACAGAATCTTACACTGTATAACAGTAGAGTTCTTGGAAACAAAAGGCCCCATCTGCAGGAAACTTGGCAAGTAAGAAACCATGACTTAGAAGTGGGGTTCTGCAAGGCAAAAAAAATCTGAAAATCAACATTAAAGGATAAATTTGATTTCCTGAGCAGTCTTGGCCATTATTATCCATAGAGTATTTGTGAAAGGAAGCCTGAGAGCAGAGAGAGCAATCTGGCAACCTGGTCAGGTTGTGACTCAGCCCTAGTATTTAAACACTAAAATCAAATTGTCTTTTTTCTTACTAATAATTGGTAAGATGGGGTATGCTAGTTATATGATTGACTTTACTCACTTTTATTATTTTTAAATTTTAATTTTTATTAAGATTTTATATACACATATTTAAAAATATTAACCAACTTAAAAATAGCTATTATTTACTTTACTTCTCCAAGCTCTGATATATTTATATCTAGGGCAAATACCCAGAAAGAGACTTTCTTGCTTATGTCAGGATATTTATAGTAGATACCTCCAAAGCTAACTTGTAATATTCCAAAATGTCAAGATCAAGGAAGGTAAGAAAAGAAGGCTGAAAAATTCTTCCAGATTGTAAATGCAGTGGAATTCTGCATTGATTCCTGGACTAGAACTTTTTTTTTTCTTTTTGCTCTACAGGACATTATTAGTATGAGTGGTAAAGCAGAAATAGGCACTCAGGTATTTAGGAGTAAGTCAGCAACTTACTCCCATATGATACAGAATAACAATAGTAATAATGGTAAGTATATAAAATAGAGACAATGACAAAGCAATATAACAAAAGTTACAGTTGAGATAATCTAAATGAAGGGTAATCAATATGAAGTTCTTTTCACTATTTTCGAAATTCTCCCCTATAATTATAAACTTATTTGGAAACTTTAAAAAATTACTGTAGTATTAAAGGAAAAAAATAAGATACTAAAAGGAATTTATGTTATTATTTCTTATAGTTTCAATATATTATTTATTTATAAGTTAATACTATAGGTTACCCAAGATCATATTTTATCTCATTTTGTTTTATGTGTAGCCTTGTTATTTGAGCCACATCTAACCCAAAAATTGTCCTGTTAATGTATTTTTCTTTATACCTTGAAATAATTTCAAAATTATTGAAAAGTTGCAATAATAATGCAAAGAACATTTTTACTAAACTGTAGGAAGTACGGGACAGTATTAATGATGATCACCCATAGATAGTTGAATATGTTTTCCGCAAATTATAATTTTTTAATGTTATCACAATAGTACCAGCAAAATTATAAAATTAACACTGAAAAAGTGCTGTCATTTAGTCCACAGACTCTTGTCTAATATTTAACATAGTCTTAATATGAATAATATTGTTTTAGCATTAAAACATTTCAATATGTTTTAGTCTGCAAACTCTTCTTCTAACCTTGTGAGAGATCTTTATGTAGTTTTCTATTTAAAAAGAATGTTCTTTTAAACATCACAACTTCTAATGTGTACCTTGGATGATAAGCTTTCATCCTTACTATACCATTCTTGCTAGATAAGAGGTTTATTATATGTCTTTAATGCATACTCTAATTCTGGAGACTGAAGTAAATTGTTAATCCTCCACTAAGGGCTTAGAAAAGAATCTGAGCATTTGTATGATTGCTTTGTTCCATTTTTCCTACTTTAAAACTTCATAATTATAGACTATAATCTCAGAAAGAATTTACCATGTCTGAAACCTAAAATAAAAGTGATAATAAAATGCTGTTTTAGAAAACAACATGTTAATTGGTTTCTAAATTGGTGATGTTCAAACTCTTAAAAATGGGTAATAATATAACACCAAGATTTGGCACATATTTCCTAATATTTTTAAAGTGTGTCTCCATTTTTATTTCATGTTTTGGCATTTTTGTGCTTTTTTTCTCTTTTTATAGTAGTCATTTTGGGATTAAAAAAGGATCATTAAAAGTTATATGAAACGCAAGACATGTTTCTACATTTATGATTTTGCTTTCAGAGTATAACCGAAGAATTAATTCCCTATCAATACTATTTGATTTACACAAAGATACTAAGTAATTATTATAAATTTTTCATTTAAGAATTGCTTTTAAAAATTAACCATGTGGTTTTCAGGATAAAATTTAAGAAAATATTTAAATGAGGTTATATGCCAAAGAAATGTTTATACTATTGAAACAGAATTAAGGGAGAAAAATTTAGTTCAAAACCTCTGGTATGTTTGGTAAGATAATATAGAGAGGATATAATATCAGTCCTAAAAATGATAGAATAACTGTAACAAAAGGGAAATGGCCAGCAGAACACTCAACATATTTTTGATTCTGTTTGTTGACAGAAAATGATATTCAAAATGTTTATTTTTTTCTGGCATTTGTTTTCAACTTTTTGATATAAGAATACTTTTGCCATTTCATATATTTATCAAAGATTTTCAACATCTTTTGTTGTATGTGATATATATATATACACATATGTATATATGTACATATATATGTATATATGCACATACATATATACACATACGTACATAGACACACCAATCAGGCAATTTAATTGGGTATTTTCAATGAAATATATCTCAGGAGATCCAATGTGACTTTCCCAAAAGAATATCATTGAGGGACCTAGAGGAGTATTTGTATTGTGTCTAAAATATCATTCACCTTATTAAGATTTCTAAATGAACATAAATCTTAAGAAAATTACCACATAGATGCTATCTCTAGCAATAAAGTTGTTCTTAATAGTATTGGGTAATAGAGAAAACTATTTTAATTGGGATGTTTAGTTAGAATTATTTTAACAAAACAACTAATTTTTTTTGAGACAGCTATACGACATGATATGTACTGGCATTTTTAGATAATGTTTATAAGAAAGACTCGGTGTTGGTCAAAGAGGAACTTATATCAGAAGAATTAAGTCATTCTTACATATATAGCATAATTTGGGGTTATGATGCTTTGCTTATTGCAATGTAACTAATATATATGTGAGATTGTATTATCTAGAATATCTTCATATGCACTCTGTGAAAGATATAAGGACAAATATAAAAATAGGAATACTTTGCTTTAAGTTTAGATTTTAAAATGTCACCTTAATTCATTTGTTATACCTTATAGTCACTGAAACAAGATTGCCTGGTCTAAATTGTGGCTTCTTGTACTAGGTTGAGTGATGGCCCCAGCACAATATGTTCACATTTTAATTCCTAGAACCTATGAATGTTAATTTATTTGGAAAAAAAAAAGATCTTTGCAGATGTAAGCAAGTTAAGAATTCTGACATGAGGAAATCATTCTGGATTATTTAGATGAGGAATAAAACCAGTGACAAATAATCCTTTTAAGACAAAAGCAGAAGGATATTTGAGACCAATACAAAGGAGAAGGCAATGTAAAGTCAGAGACAGATTGGAATGATGTGGCCACAAACCTATTTCAGCCACTGGAAGCTGAAAGAACAAAGAAATTAATTCTCTTTTAGATCCTCTACAGGGAATGTAGCTCTCCCAATACCTTGAGTTTGGACTCAAGGTGGTCTGCAGAATTGTGAGAGAATAAATTTCTCTTGTTTATGCAACCAAGTTTGTGGCGATTTGTTATGACAGCAATAGGAAACCAGTACACTCCTTCACTTAGTAGCCAGGAAATCCTGGGCAAGATATTTGTACTATCTCTTTCCAGTTCCCTTCATCTGTAAAATATGGATAATAATTAAAAAGCCATCTCGTAGTTTTTAGGGGGATTTAGTCCTTTAACATAATTTTAAAACTGTGCGCATTCACACATGAGCTCCTATCATCACTGCGTCTAAGTAGCTCAGGATTCCATAACAGCAGAACTTTATTTCTCTTCGTTCTGGAGTCTAGGAAGACCAAGATCAAGGTGCCAGCCAGCATAGTCAGTTTCTGGTAAGGGATCTCTACCTGGCTCACTGTGTCCATACATGGCTAAGGGAGAGAAAGCACAAGCTCTGGTATCTCTTCTTACAAAAACACTCATCCCATGACAGCCTCTTCCTCATGACCTCATCAAACCTAACTACTTCTCTAAAGATTCTGTCTCCAAATATAGTCACACTAGGGATTAAGGCTTCAACATATGAATGTTTTGGGGCTATAAACATTCATTTCATATCACAATGGTTTTTAAACTTACATTAGTGTTAATGATATTATACAGGAAAGCCCAGTATAAGAAGTGACTTTAATTGGGCCTTATCTTATTAAGGTAGGGGTGGGGACTAGAAATTTAACCTGTTTCATTTTGTTCCTTGGTTCTCAAGCAGTTCCCTATATCACATCTATAGAATGTATAGGACATAGCAGAGGAGAATGAAATTTGAATACTGCTGTTTTATGGCTAAAAAACATGTACCTTGCTAACTGTAATAGTTAATTAGAATACAAAGAATCATTCACTTAGTAAATATTTATGCGTTCTTAACATTTATTATTTCATTAGGAATATAAAGTTAAATGAATGAACGCCAAATTACATAAACATTCCAATAAGAAATTAGGCTATTCCCTCCAGTAATATACAAGGTCTCATTATCTATCTCAGAGGTTCTAAATGACACTGGATTGCTCCAGGAGAGCAAAGACAGGCATTTGAAATGCTGAAACAGCTTCAGACCATGATGTTTTGGGGTCGACTATAAAGCAGGCTATGTAACCCACAGTCGACTCTAAATGATTGAGCACTTGCCAGGAAGTAGAGTTGTTGCCAGGATGAGAGTTGAAGTGTGGTTTAGCCACACTAAGGAAATGCCACAGAAATGAAAAGTCTTGGAAACTAAGAAATAAATGAAAGATTGTTATGGAAAATTTGACTTCCCTTGAAGTGGTACATGGACTAAATACTTCAGCCTTGGTATAACAGTCTTTGGACCTTTAAGTCTTCCATATAGTAGAAAGTGCCAAAGAAAATCAAGCAACGCTCCTGAGGCCCTAATAGAATGAGGCTTAAAAAACTGACTTTCGGTTGCGATTACACAAATGTCTTTTCAGTGTTATGGAAACATGTATACTTAGACAAAATTTCAGGAATAATTCTACCAAATGTTGGCAGGAGACATTTATTCATTTGTACATTTCTGTACAAGATCTTCAAAATCTCCCTCACTTTTGCAATATACTGGATAGACTACTAAACTTTCCAAATACTAATACAGTTATCGAAGCAAAAGATAATATGAGAAAATAGAAAAAGTTCTAAAAAGCAAATAATAGTGCAATAAAGCTGCATTCAGAGCATAGCCCAACTGTATATTGTTTATCTATTCCTTCATAGTAAATTGCCACATAAAGGCTTAAAACCACGCCCATTTATTAGCTCATAGTTCTGTAGGTCAGAAGTCTGGGCACCGCAAGACTGGTTCCTGCCCAGTGTCTCACAGGCTGAAATCAATGTGTCAAGCAACTGCATTTTCATCAGAAGCTTGAAGTCCTCTTTCAGTTCACTGTAGCTGTCAGACTCAGGTCCCCACTTCCTTTCTGGCTTTCAGATGGGATCTCTTACATATCCCAGAGGCCATGAAACCCCTTCCATCTTCAAGCTCAGCAACATGAAATCTTCACCTATAATTTGTCTCATACTTCGAATCTCTCTAACTGGGAGAAGCCAGATCCCTTTAAGAGCTAACATGATTTGGTCAGTCTCAGGTAGGATATTCTCCTCTTGTTAAAATCAATTTATTTTGGAACTTAATTACATCTAAAAATTTCCTTTATAGCAGCACCCAGATCAGGGTTTAATTGACTGTGGAAAGATTTGTGTACTCCAGGGGCTGGACATTTGAGGAGTACTATCTTAGAGCTCTGGCTATTATAAGCAGGTATCATGATATTTAGGTATATGAAAAGTTAGGCAGCTTTTCTAACGACGATGCAGATAGTGAAATTCCAACATTTTTCTCTCTCATAGAAATGTCTTGGCAGAATTCACTTGTCACAATTCAATGGAGTTGCCTCACATTTTTAGCTGAGATGGGTCTTGATGTATCTTTCCCAAATATTCTCATTATCTGATTGATACATCTTGTTAACACATGGCACCATAGATAAGAAAGAAACAAAGTCAATCAAGAGTGGGTCTTCCCTGTAAGATCTGGCTTGACTTAGAACATCACTGGTCTTGGTTGTGTCCACAGAATTTTTATAATCAGAGAGAGATGCTTAAGTACGGGTAGCAGAAAAACCATGTTGGGTAATGGGTTTCATCTGAAGCCAGTAGCATTTTTTTCTACTTATTCATACTCTGTTCATATTTTTTTGCAAGTCCTAATTTGACTAGAGATCATTTGCGGACTACATTTTCTTGAGTTAGAATTCCTAGAAGAAATTGAGAAAATGAAAAAAAGTAGTGGGCATCACTGCAGTGATGCGACTTGACCCTGTGGATGTGACCAAACAGTTGTGTTAATTTGAGATGACAATGGCTTCATCACAGGATTAACATGATCTGGCTGAAAGCAAGCAAGTGAGAAGATGTTACTTAAGTTTCTGGTACATTATGTTAAGACACAATATGCACAGTCAACCAGTTATTACAAAACAAAGGGGAGGATTTTTTCCAATTCATTTTAACTTTAGGACCTCAGGGCCAGAGCCAAAAGGTTGAACTTCTAGAAGTTTAGTTTCATAAATGTTCTATCCCGCTTTTAGGGAGTAGAAGATGCTAGTGGGTACACTATTGGATAGAAGTGAGATGTATTATCTGTATAAGTGAGATTTGCACTTACAAAAAAGTACTGGTACCAGAGTGAGTCAATTTCAAAACTATCACAGATAGTTCCAAAGGATGGTATGTCTGTGGTCAGAGTTATGAGCACCAAAATAAGTTATTTTCAATGATTATATTGGTTAAGCCTCAAAAAATGATAAAATTTTTAATCAACATTTGGCAAATTTAAACTGTGCCATGTGGCTTTCAGTAAGTTTTGTGAACTTTTAAACCTCTATCCTCATACTTGTTAAGGACTCTAAGAGTGCCCATAAAGTACTATTAATAATGCATGATTTGATTAGCATTTTTCTTCATTATTCACCTGGTCTGGCAAATTGAAGCTGCTGAATAAATAACTGTTGAATTGATGAATAAATAAATTCATAACAAGAGAAAATAATTAATTGGTAACTGTCTACTGAAGCAGTGCTCATCTAAGGGACAAATTAGTCATGAACAGGTTGTGTTTTCACTCTTGAAAATTCCTTGTGTCATTTGCTTACAGTATCTGTGGCATCATTAGCCTTTACCTAGGGCAGCCAGTATTCTCTTACATCCCTTCAATAAAACATACTTAAAATGCGTGTTCTGGCATCAGTAATTTACATCTGAGTTACAGTCTGAACTGAAGGCTACAAACACACATAGAAACATGCAGACACACACAGACAGACAAAAACATACTGTACTCTGTCGGTATTTTCAACTACTGTTATACCTTGTATGCATACCATGAAATACTCTGTCATTCAGAATTAATTTAGAAACATATGAACAAGTAAAAATTATTTGAAAATTTTAAAAATTATTTTGAATAATTATTGTTAACACTTACTGAACTCTTACTCTAAGGCATCGTATTAACACTTTTAAAGTAAAAACGTATTCAATTTTTACAGCCTGTTAGGGGATAACTCCACAATTTTGTAAATAAGGAAATTGAAGTATATACAAGTTAATCTTAAGCGAATTGAATCAATATAACATAATCAGTTAAGTCTGTGAACCTGGAAAGCTTGGTTTTATTGACCATTATAATATACTGCCTTCCACATTGAACAGCATTCAGTAAGAGCAAACGTGTACGGGGTTGAAAAGGAAATCTCCCTCCCATTGTACTATGTAGTTTCCTTTGCCAGAGGCTATTGTGATTGTCAGTTCTTCATATTCTTCCAGAGATATCCTATATACAAAGACATACATACAACCAAAATAGGATACAACAGCATACATCCTTCATTTTTATGTAGCAAATATATCCTGGGCATCTGAATATGTTAATTTGCTGTGTTAATTTGCTGTTGGGCCTCAACAGTATGTAAAATGTGTACTGAACCATGAAACAAAAGAAATCTTCTGCTCTTCTGTTGCACAATTCATTGTCAAGAACTGTTACAGATTGAATTTTTGAAACACCTTGGAACGAACAAGTTGGCTGCAGTTTTATGGGTGCTGGTAAAAGACACAAGACTTTTCTGTCTTAATCAGAGACAAATGACTTTATTATTCATTCATGGCTTCATTTTTATATCCATTTCCTTTGTCCCTAATTCCCAAGGGACCAATGTGGAACAATCAGTATGGTTGAAGTGGACAGAGTAGGTTTGCTTCACAGCTAAGAACCGTCAAGCTGAAGGAGTCCTGATCTTTTATACTGGGCTGCAAGCAAAGTTGCCTACCTTTGTTCTATCTTAGTGATTATTCTACATACAAATATTATTGAAATAATTGTCTAGACCCAAAAGGAAGTGTCTTTGCTTATAAGACAAACACGAATGTGGCACAACCACAACGATTTGTCACCCCAAATTTGGAAGCTATGGAAGTTTGATACATTTCTTAGGCTTTCCGATTCTTCTTTCTCAATCTGTAAAATAATAGTAAGGATGAAGGATAAACTGTACAGCAGTCAATCAGTTGAGACTGCATTGTGAACTGCTAAGTACTCTGCATAAATGTTGTAATTGATATTCCTATCATCTGTAAAATCATGTAAAAAAGCACTTTTCTATCATCAGCAAGTATATGATCAATTGCATGATTATTAACGTTGGCAATATGCTGTTTACTTGGAGCATAGTTCTATTAATAACTTAGCCTGAGTAATGTATTTCAAATTGCTTGGGACACAACTTAGAGTAATTTAAAAATAAAATTCAATGAATTGCAAGGCAAATTGTTATGTACAAATAGAAAAAGAAATCTAATTCCTGAAGGGAGAATAGAACATATTTTTCTCATGATAAATGCCTGTCTATATTCAGTGTCAAATCACTTGGTTCATACAAGTTTCAATGATATTTTGAAAAAGCTTAACACACATTTGGAGATTCAAAGATGACATTCACAAATAAAACCACCCCAGCTGATCTTATTCCTGAATATTAGAAGTCTCACTAATAACTTTAAAAGTCTGATTTAATGTAAAAAATACCGCTTAATTATTCCAACTAATTAAACCTCAAAAATAAGATACTATTTAATGCATTGTTGCACATATTGGGTGAATAAACATTTATACCTATATTGTCTTTTAACAGAATTATAATTTTTATGTGCCTACATTTATAAATTCAATTTTTAAAGAAAATTATTAATAATATAAGCTTTTCTTAAGTAATGTCATTAAATTACATGTCTCTCTGGATTTATTTCCCTGTGGAAAAAAATTAAATTTTATTTGTTCACTTATCAAATGAATGAGGCTTTCATTCACTTTGCCTTATTAATATATAGAGCAGTTAAATTTATTTCTTTTTTCTGCTGACTACTTGATCTCTCAAAACAGATAGTAAAATCCTTTACCTAATTATAATAAATTCCAGATTTCATAAAATTTCCAGAAGCTCTTTTAAAAATGAAAACTAATTTACAAAAGCATTAGGTTGTACCTCCACTCCCCCAACCCCACAGGAAGTTCTGACAATATTTAAATATATTAATTATATGTGGATTACAAGAAATATGATTACAATACATCAATGTTGAAAGAACCGTACAGAGAAAGAAAACACATTACTCTCTTCATTTAGTTTAAGAGCTGATCAGATACCAGGTTAAGTCATGAAGAATGTGAAGCAGAAGCAAAGACCAGGAGAAAGAGAGAGAGAGAGAGAGAGAGAGAGAGAGAGAGAGAGTGTGTGTGTGTGTGTGTGTGTGTGAGAGAGATCCATGTCAGAGAAAAAAGATTAGAGTAACAAAAAAAAAAAAAAAATGGAGGCCAGGTGCAGTGGTGCAAGCCTGTAGTCCCAGCACTTTGGAAGTCTGAGACAGTGGATTGCTTGAGCCCAGGAGTTTGAGACCAGTCTGGACAACAAAGTGTCCCATTTGGGAATGGTGGCACAGGCCTGTGATCCCAGCTACTTGGGAGGCTGAGGCATAAGTATCACTTGAGCTTGGGAAGCAGAGGTTGCAGCCAGCCAAGATCACTCACTACGCTGTAGCCTGGGCAACAGAGTGGAATCCCAAGTCAAAAAAAAAAATTCTGTTTGCTATTTTATTTTAATTGGAAATATCCGAGGTATAAGAAATACTGTATAAGTACAGTTTAAATACTAGTAATACAATAACTACCTGTATAACCAACACAGTTTAGAAAGTAGAACTTTGCTGATACCAAAGAAGCCCCTATTCTCCACTGCCAGATAATTCAATAATTTTTGAGGATGTAATCTCTAATCCTGAATATTTTGTTAATTATTTTCTTGCTTTTTGTACTATTATCATCTATGTATATATTCTTAAAATACATTGTGTGCCCATATTTTTATTACTCACTTTGTATAAATGATATCATTCTGTATACATTCTTTTGTCATTTATTTCACCTTACATTATACTTTTATCCATATTTATCTGTATTTGGTACATTTAGTTGTAAAACATTATTTTCACCACTGAATGTTATTCCAATGTATGCAATACTTCATTTATATACTGTATAATACACAATGCTTATATAATACTTAACATACTTATATGGTACAATAATATATTATTAATATATATAATAAATATTTAAATACCTAAAATACTTATATGGTACAATAATATATATAAACAATATATATTATTGTATACAATAATACTATATATATAATTTATGTATATATTATATACAATAATATATATAAATTATATAAATTATATATAGTACCATATATTTTAAATATATATAAATACATATATGATATAATGCATATTAATATATATTATATATTGATATAATATATATTAATTTTATATATATTATTGTATCATATAAGTATGATACAATAATATATAATAATATATTTTTATATTTATGATATATATATTTATCTATTATGTATATTATACATTATCATATATCTTATACATGATTATATATGATTATATATTATATAATATATAATCATATATAAATATATTATTGTAATTATTATATAAGTATTTTAAGTATTATATAAGTATACATATATATATATATATATATATATATAAAATTGATGACGGATATATGAGTTTATCCTAGTTTAGGAGACTATTGACAGTCTTTTGTTATAATAAACATTGCTGCAGGCTCTTATATATGATTCCTGGATCACATATGCAATAATTTCTTTCATTTATATACCTAAGATTAGAGTTGTTGATCCACAGAGTATGCCTGTTTTCAATTTTAATTGGTATTGCCTGTTATACAAATATCTTGTAGCTAATTTTAACTACCACACTGGTGGATCCCATTCTCCTTGACAAAATTCAACAGATATCCATTCATGTTAAATAACTTTTTAAAAACTGAACTTCTAGCAAATTTGGAATAGAAAGAAACTTCCTCAATTTGATCAACAGAATCTACCTATTTGAAAAACAAAACTGCAGCTAACAACACATTTAATGGTAAAACACAATATTTCCCTCTAAAATCAAGTACAAGGCAAGAATGTCTTTTACTCTTCAACATAATACTCAAAGTCCCAGTCAGTACAACAAGATGAGAAAAGAAAATAAAAGGAATACAGATTGAAAAAAGTAAAACACCAATATCTCTTATTGCAGATGGCATAATTATCTCTGCAGAAAATCCAAGGAAATCTAAAAGAAAATCAATAAAAACTTGTTAAAAAAAAAAAAAAGTGAGTTCAGCAAGTTGGGAAAATACGCGATTCTCTCTCTCTCTCTCTCTCTCCCTCCCCCCCCCTTTAGCACGCACACGCGCGCACACACACACACACACAAAATTGCATTCCTGTATACCAGCAGCAAACATGTGAAGAAACACATTAAACACATAACACCATTTACATGTCTTCAAAAGGCATACCTAGTTATAAATGTAACAAAACACATAAACTGTATGCTATAAATTACAAAGCACTAATGAAATAAATCAAAGGAGATCAAAACCAAAAGAAAGGCATATTGAATTCATGGATTGAAAGGCTCAAGAATGTAAAAATGTCAGTCTCTCCAAAACTGATCTATAAGTTTGATACAAGTCCTTGACACATATAGACAAACTTATTCTAAAATTAATATGGAAAGCCAAAGAAACTAGAACAGTCAAAACAAATTTTAGAAAGAAGGATAAATAGGAAGAATCACTCTACTTACTATTAACCCTTACTATATAGCTACAGTGATAAAGCCGGTATAATGTGAATAGAGTAATAGACACATAGGTCATTGGAACTGAATGAATAAATCATATATTAAAATATAAAACATATAACTACAAAATTTTAGAATCAATCATAAGTAGATGCCTTCCAGACCCAGGGTGAGGCAATGAATTCTTAGACATGATAAAAAATAAAAAAGTACAATCCATATTTTAAAAAGAAATTAACAAGTTAGACTTTATCAAAATTAAAAACTTATGCACTGTAAAAGACACCTGTACAGAGGATGAATATCAAACCACAGACTGACTAAGATATTTGGAAATCACGTAACTAACAAAAAAGATCATATATATAGAATGTGTAAAGAATTCTCAAAACTCATAAGTAGAAAAACAAGCTATCCAATCAGAAAGTAGGCAAAAAAAGTGACCGTAATAAAAACATGAAATAAACACATGAAAATATTTCTAACATCTTTAGTCATTAATCAAATGCAAATGAAATCACAATGATACATTACTATATATCTATTTAAGAGCTAAACTAAAACATGGTGATAATATTAAAAGCAGGAGAGGATGCAGAGAAACTTGACATATCTTACATTGTTGGCGGTAATGTGAAATGGGATGACCACTCTTGGAGAGTATGGCAGTTTCTTACAAATCTAAACATGCATATCTCTTGTGAGCTTATCCCAAAGAAATGAAAAGTTTTGTTCACATCAAAAAAATTTTAAAACCCCACAAAATTTGTATGTAAATGTTCATAGCAACATTATTTTTAATAGAAATATTCTAAAAAGTGTCCACATATTCTTTCTTTGGTGACTATATGAATATTCATATGTTCTAATACATCCATACAATGGAATACTGTTCATCAATTAAAAGGAATGAACTATAGAATATATCCAACAATCTGAATGGACCTCAAGAGTTTATGGTTCACAGAAAAAGTCAAATTGTTAGTCTCAAAATGTTACATACTGTGTAGTTCTATTTATATAACATTCTTGAAATCAGAAAAATATAAAGATAGAGCACATATTAATGTTTGCCAGGTGACAGGATATGTGTGTGGTGAGGTTCTGGATACAGATACACAGAGGTAAGATGCCAGAGTTGTTTTGTGGTGATGGAACTCCTCTGTATTTTTTATTTTGGTGGTGAATATATACATTTATACGTGATATAAAATTACAGAGAATTACATATACTCTCAAATACATGCAGATTTTAAAATGGTGAAAATGCTGTAATTTAGTTAGCAGTAATGTGCCAATTTCCTGGTCTGTCACATCTCCGTTTAGGATAGTTCAGTGAAGAGCAGACAGAACTCCTGTACTGTTTTTGCCACTTCCTTTGAGTCTATATTTCAAAATAAATGTTTTTAAACACCAATATAGATAGCTTAGAATATTTATTATTAGATAATTTTAATCGTTTGTGTTTACATGTTTATGAATCTCAGGGGAAGTGACAAATAACAGTTACCAAAGCTTACTGTCCTCATTTACTGTATAGAGAGAGACTATGTTAGTGAGTGTGTGTGTGTGTACATATGCATGTGTGTTCCCGAATGTACATTATTTTATATACACATAGAATCATTACTTCATATCTGGGCTTTACCAGAGATATATCAAGATTAGCACTAATTTACTTGTGTTAGAAAAGTAAGTTAACCATATTAATCTAAAGTATGCCTTTGTCACTAAAAATGCTCTGTAAAATTTCCAACTCATAAAATTAGATATAATAACTTCCAAAATGTAAAACTAAAAACCCTAAATATCTAAGTAAAGTAGGTGGTGTGACTCCATTAAGATATCCTATTCCACTTACAAAGTTCTTTTCTCAATTGTCTTTTGGCCTCTACAATATATTTTAAAAGAAAGGGAGCTTTTAAAGTCTTTAGAATATCTGAATAGATACACTGTTTGAAGAGAGATTACTTACTTGCACAGTCCAATGTGTACACATTGGTAGTACAAGCTTTTTTTTTTCTGAAAGCAGAATTGTAAAGGAGAAAATTGAGGTCAAGGG
The DNA here is from genome assembly GCF_001604975.1 of Cebus imitator. Classification (NCBI taxonomy): domain Eukaryota; kingdom Metazoa; phylum Chordata; class Mammalia; order Primates; family Cebidae; genus Cebus; species Cebus imitator. The sequence goes on from NW_016107341.1 coordinate 1,729,218, forward strand.
GTTTCTAAAGAGGCTAAAGAAGCAAAAAGTGCAAATATTTCCACCACAGAGGCTTTTCATGACAGAAACTCAAGGGTTTGCTTCCATCTTGCTTTCACAGGTTAGGCTGAATAGGTTTGTGGTTTAATAAAATGGTTCAGGTGTCAGGCCACTGAGTTAATTGCTCAGGATCAAAATTGAAAGCAGGGCCTAAAATCACTAATACATAAATATAGAGGGAATGTTATGTTTGCAAGATCATTTTTAGAAGAATTATATGAGGTGGGAAAATTCTTTGAGTGTTTAAGCAAATGAGTAAAACACAGGAAAGGCACCAAAAATCAATGAGCAACTTTAAGCTTCCTTCCTAACTGTAAGACCCCATTAATTGTAGACCCCATTGTTTTGCCAAGTAGGTGATGATGCTAGTGGTAAGCTACATGAGAAAATAGGAAGAAGCTAATCACTCTTCCCAATATACCACTTTCCCTTCTTTTCTGCCATATATAAGTTAGCCTTTTTCTATATGAACATAGAAGAAATACTAAAAACATAGTGGTTTCAGGGAGTGCCAGTTTATTAGTTTGCTGGGGCATCCATATGCCTCTGTCTGGCCCTGGTACTATACATAGTAAATGTGTGGCAAACATACACACAAACATATGCAAATACACAAAGAGTATTTTTTCCAACTGAAGAGAATACTGCTGAAAAGGCAAAAATTCTCATGAAAATAGTGGTTTGGGATTTTACACCCACATTCTCCTTTTGCTTTCCTCCTTTGAATCTAACTGCACTCCTGAGTGCTAGCACAGAAATCTGCTGTGTGTATATACAGCATATTTATATCAGTTTAGGATTTGGTATTCTCCTTTATCTCTTTGGAAACATGCCACATAGAAAATAAGCTCAGTGCTTATACAAGAGAATTCTTTCCAACCTTCCCCGTTCTTTTAGTGTAAGATTACATTCATTTATTTGCTTTTTAAAATCCCATGTAACTTGGTCCACTGTAAGTTGGCAAAATATTCCAACCATGCAGAACTTAGGTAAGTAAGTTTCAGGGCAATTGTTGTTGGCTGAAACTATCAACTTTTTCTTTCTTTACAGAAAAGAGAAAAAGGGACTTATATTTGTAATAATGCAGAGCCTTTTACTGCGGAATGCTGTAAATAAACCCTCAAGAAATATTTATATTCTCACTGTCTGGAGTTTTTATATTTATTCCGATAGAATGACTAGATATCACTAGCCAGTCATTTGTGTATTCACTCATTTTATAAATGTTTATTGCTCAAATATTGAGCACTCTCCTGAATTCTGAGTAAAAAAAAACAGATATTGCCCTCATGAAATGTATGGTTCAGTAAATCAAAAAGGCTGAACATAGATAAATATATATATATATATATATATATATATATATATATAATTATAAGGTAATATCAGGAAAAACATAGTCAATTGATTCAACTTTATAATAAGTATATTTTCTCTTATTCCATACTCTTTAAATCCCCTTACAATTTGACATCTCCTGCAGATTCATTTATAGTGAAATAATGTGTTGCTTTATAAATTGAGAATCCAGCCCACTTGATAGTTTCATTGCAGAATATAAAATTATAGACTAATGTGTTGTGTTTTTGAAAAAGTAGAAATTGTTTGTGTAATGCAAGTAATTGAAAGTGCAATAGGCTTTTGTTCACTGATGAAAGCTAAGGCCCATTTTTCCACAATGCTCTTTCTGCTAACATGGTCTAATATAAGATAGTAATAAAGAATCATTTTTTTCTTGCTTATAAATTCTGGCAGTATAGTATACCTATTTTTTAAAGTCATTAAATAGGACATTATTCATAATTTTTTAATAAATAAAGTCAGTAACATGTCATACAAATATTTGAGCTTCAAAAATATGCAGTCATATATTTCTAGCTCAATATGTGAGCCACAGTTTTATTAAATACTGACTACTTAATTTTTCTTTTCTGCTGAAGCAAATTAATGCACTAAGATTGTGTGAATTACATATAGCCTGTAGATGTCAAATGGTATCTCTGCACAGTTGTCTGGACTTATCTAGGTTTTTGAAATTTACTATGTGTAGTAAAATGATTAATAAATTTCACTGCATTGTATCTAAATTTTGTCTAATCCACATGTGTATTATCTTGGCAAATTTAACTTAAAGATTAGCTTAATTTTAGGAACAGTTTTTCAAATATGGTTTTAAAAGTGTAACAAGTGTAACACAAGTACTTCTGGGTCCATGGGTCCACCAGTACTTCTGGATTCTTTTGGCAATATGGCTACAGATCTTTGACTAAAGTTGAGCCTAAACATATCTGCTCTATGTCTCTGTATTTCCATTAAATAGATGTGTTTGAAAAATACAAATATGATAAAAATTCAACAATGTACTTCCCTTTTAAACACTGTGGATAATTATTGTCAATTAATTGGTAGCTACTTTTAATACCCAATGGTAATTTTTTTTTAGCTATTTTACCTTTAGCAGAACAACGTGTGAAGCAATTGAGGTCTAGTGATATTAACAGATATCTCCTTAGTAGTTAACCCAGTTGTACAGCCAGATCAAAATCAAATACTATTGAATACTAACTTCTTGTAGTTCTTTCAACTATCCTACAAAACATTAGGAATAAACATTCTTAAGAATTGTACCATTTACAGTCTATGATATTGAGGTACTTATGTTGTAAAGAAGCATGTACACAGGGAGGGGAGCACTACACAATGGGGTCAGTTGGGGGGAAATAGGGGAGGGACGGTGGGGGGGGGGAAACTGGGGAGAGATAGCAAGGGGAGAAATGCCAGATGTAGGTGATGGGGAGGAAGGCAGCAAATCACACTGCCACGAGTGTACCTATGCAAAAATTTTGCATGTTCTTCACATGTACCCTAAAACCTAAAATGCAATAAAATAAATGGGGGAAAAAAAAAGTTTAAATAGAAAAAAAAAATAAAGAAGCATGTAACTTCTATACCATGTATTTTGTACCAAAATTTTATATCACGTGCTCAGCCACTGTATTTGGCATAGCCTTTTTTTTGTTCCCTTGGAATACAAATTACCCAGTTTCCTTCCTTCTATTCTTTCTTCTGCTGTTCTGCCTCCCTCTCTCTATCTCTGTCTGCTGTCCTCGTTCCCTCTCCCTGACCTTTCTCCCTCTTTTTGTCTCTCTCTTTTCCTTTCTCTTCTCACATCCTTTTTCAAATACCAACTACAAATATCGCATATCAGCACAGGCAAATGATAAGTTAGTTTGATTTTTAAAATAATTTTCTATTATAAAGAATTACAGTTTTGCTTTGTCTTAAAGGAAATTATTCCATTGGTAATTTCTTTCAGAAGGGAATATATGCAATTGTTTTATTGTGCCAAGGTGGCCCATGAAAACATTTCTGCTCCAAATGGAACAAATTGTATATGGAAAAATGCAAGTAAAATTCTCAAATAAAGATTAATTATTTTTGTGCCATCTCTTATGGAAGGAGAGATTATTTTTCTTAGAAATAATATTTAATTTTTCTATAATTTAGATATGTAAGTCCTGCTAGAGCTGGAAAACTATCTTATTTGTTCATTGTTTAAATATAAAAAATTCTAAGTGTCCCCCCAAATTAGAATTTGTTATTTTTTTTTCTAGCAATTGAGTTTGAGATTTGGATTATATGTTTATTTTACTTTCTAAAGGACAGTATGTTCACTTTTGAGTTAGTATGAATTTTTTTATAATATAAGCATAAAAGTTTATATTTTCTCAAATTCAATTTGATTAATAGAAACTCTTAAAACATCTTCACATGATAGATTGTTTTTAAAACATTTCGAAAAAATAGGGAACTCTTTAAAGGAAACTGGCCTCGAATATTCTGTGGATCTTCTGTTTAATAGAGAAAGATGTCATGACAAAAAATGCAACAAACGATAAGCAGAAAGAAAAACTAAGTATTTTCTATGCAAAACCTAAAAGAATAGTTATTATCCTAAGATGCTTTATTTGCTTTTTCAAGGGCACAAAAGTGATTACAAGTGTATTCACATGGACTTCTCAGACTTTTAGTGTTACATTATCCTTAATGTTTGGTGTTACATTATACTTATATTTTGAAGAAAATATCTTATCACCTATAATATCTTATTAAATTATATATTTTAAGGTATTTATTAAATTATTAATACGTGTATTAAATTATATCTGCTTTTTTCTGTTAAACGTAAATTACTTGTGAATAGTCTCTTATTCTTTTAGATACTTTCTTTTGTCTACACGAGACTGATAATTACAAAAAAGATATTTAATAAACTACTTATTTTTAATAGATATTTATTTAGAACCTTCCATACATTTTATAGGAAATAATAAAGCAACAATGACAAGCTAGATAGGTATGGCATCTCTGTCTCAAAAATATATAATATCTCTCTAGTAAGTTGAAATTGACTTGGGAGTCCACCCAGATTTGCATCATATTTATGTCAGTGAAAATAAAGGTTTAATAATGATCTATTTCAACATTTATTTTATAAAGAATATCATTCAGCAGTGTAGATTGATTCATGAACTCAGTTTTTTAAAGAACTAAAATATCTAATCTAATATGAACTTCAAGTTTATATCTAGTAAAAACAAATCTGATTCCTTCAGTCCAAGTCTGACTCCTGTCTTGCAGACACCCTCCTGTAAGGAAAGGAGGGACATAAAATTGTCTCTCACTCCTCTAGGCCCAGGCTCCTACTCCCCACTCTGCTTCCAGAGTCAGAGCAAAAATAAGGAGAAACTAGAGACCTAGTGATTCAGATATTTTTACTTCTGCTGCTTTGGCCTCCTAGTTAATTAGCTAGCTATTTTATGTTCTACTAAAATAAGTGTCCAAATACTAACTCTTATCGAGTAAATTTTTAGGTCCTTATGTCTTTTCAAACATGGATGTTGCATTCCTCAGCTCAGTTCTTGAAACCTCTCACTTTCTGTCCCTAGCAGAACTATAGCCTCTAATGCTAAAGTCTTTGCCATTCAGCAGAGTCCTTCTTAGATAAAGATGGCTTGAAGTGACTTTTTTGTTTTCACTTGGCTCCATGGAATACTCATTCATCCTTGCCATGCCAGAAAATGAATGTAAAGGTTGCTGCTACTGGTGCTCTTTCTCTTTGCCATGCTGTTAGATGAAGCCCCAACCAGCCTACTATTTATAGCACTTCTCAGGGAGAACACAGCCAACAGGCTGTATATTCTTGGTTAGCTCAAGATTTTCATGGAACACATGTCCATTTTACCAAAATGACCTTTCATAGCATTTTTCTCTGGTTTCTGTAGTAAGGTGGGCAGTAAGATATGAATATCCCCTTCTTGAATAAAGCCCATAGTTATAAGAAATTCTCTTTTACCATACCTTTTGACTTTATGCAACTGTAGAATATATTCCTATAACCTTGTGGGGAGAGAGAAAAAATCTAAAACACTCCTTACTGTGAAAAATTGTCTCATAATTTCTAGTCTTCTTTGACATAATTTGAATTTGAATTGGCGGTTGATGACAGGCACACCAGTACTACTGTCTAATATGTTCTGAATAGATTAGTTTAGTGCATGTCAAGCAGTTATCAGCTATTATTCTCAGTTACAGGAATTTCTACAAGATTTTCAGACAATAGAAGATGTCCTGTTCAATGTTTTGTTACTTATAGTTGATACAAATATTGGAACTACCATGTAGCCCTTCTAAAAGGTGTCATTTATACTGGAGTCTATGTAAATTGTACTCTGTGAGGCTGTACAATGTGGCAGCTCTGTAAAAGCTCAGAAGAGTTAAGGAATTTGGCCATTCAAAATTATGTAGCTGCTAGATTTTACATGAAGAGGTTGATTCTAAAGCCTTGAACATTTTCTCTAAAGCTCTGAGTAAAACAAAATAAGAAGTAGATCAATATAATGTTATAGTATAGATAGAACCAATATTTACAGGAATTTTCCAGAATGCCTCTGTAATTATTACAAGTTATATAATCATATTGGGGTTACAGTATGGAATTCAGAATGGTAGCATATAAAATTGATTGAACTGAAAACTGCAATCAACTCCAAAAGAGGTCTAAAGTGCTAAAGTTATAATAATGTTTTGGAAGTTCTAGGAATTGGAGTGAGGAGAAATGGCGGGTGAAAGCACAGCCAGTAGCATACTGTAAATGTAAACTTGGATTAAGCAACTAAAAACAAAAAGTAAATTTCAGGAAAAGTTAAATTCAGAAAGGAAAAAATGCCAAAACATTGTGCCAAAATCTAGTTATTTTCATACAAGCTATTTGAAATTGGGAGAAAATATTGTTGCCCCACTGTCCAAAACCAATCGACACACTGAGAACAGCAGGTGTTGCATCAAAGAAAGAGTTTAATAATTGCAAGGCAGCTGAGTGAGGAAGATGGGAAAAATGTCTCAAATCTGCCTACACAAGAACTCAGAGGTAAGGCTTTTAAGGATTATTTGCTGGAAGAGGACTGGGAATGGAGGCTGCTGATTGCTTAGGAGTGAAACTATAGGGGTATAAAAAACTATCTTCATACACTGAGGCAGTTTCTGGGTAGAGGTTGCAGGACAAGTTGAGTCAGTTCCTTGGTATGGGTCGTGACTCCAGTAGGCATCAGTTGGTCCACAAGAATGCAAACTGAAGAATATCTTAAAGACTAGTCCTGAGGTTCATAATAGTTGTGTTATCTACAGAAGCAATTTTGGGAAGTTATAAGTCTTCTGGCCCCCAGTTATGTGACTCTCTTAGCAGTAAGTAAACAACTATAGAAAAGCTAGCTAAGGAACAATGGTTGGTTACCATTTAACTTCTGCCTATGTACTAATAGATTTCAGGCCTTTACCACAATTCTAACTTTGTGGCCTTTCAGTAATGCTATAGATTTGGTCTCTGAGCAAGGAGGAAGTTAGTCTAGGAAGGGGCTGTTATTTTATTTGTTTTAGATTATAGACTGAATTCCTCCCATAGTTAGCTTACTTGCAGGAATAAGAAAGGATAGTTAGATTTAGGAGCAAGGTGGAGTCAGTGATATTAGCTCCCTCTTATTGTTATATTCTTTTTGGAGACAGTTTCAGAAATTACTTTATGTATATGCTGAGTAGAGAATAGTGTGCAAAAGAATGATAGTAGAAAGTTGAGGAGGTAATCCGGACCCAGAAAAGTTCTGGATCCAGAATGTTACAAGTATGAATCAGATTCTGATATTCATAATTTATGGTACAATAAGAAAAGAGAACAATGGATTGGGAGTTAGTAATCAAAAAGTGCAGAGAAGGTCAAGGTGAAGAACGAACAGCACAGAATATATCACACTTGGCAGAGGATGGCAATTACACCGTCTTTACTGATTTAGGTAAGACCACTTGGGGACTTCTGGTGTCAAACTAACCATGTAAGTTCTTGAAAATCATCTCTCCTATCCTTGCAACAAGCAGTAGTTGGAAAAACTTAGAATCAATTATTGTTTTTGGATCCATTAGAAAACAAACTTTAAGAACAAACCAATACTCCAAAAGCTGGAGAGAGACTCATCCAGGGAGATACAGCAACTAAGGTCTACCTTATTTAGGTCAGAGCCGTTGAAGCCATAATTGATGGGAACATTTAAATACTAATTTTGATTTGCTTGAGGCTGCATGTGGGTTAGCCAAAAAAAAAAAAAAGAGAGAGAGAGAAACTCCTGCAGGCTATGGTCTTGGGAAGACCTCCCATTTTTTCATCCATTTTTTTAGAAATCCCACCAGGTTTTCTTTGTCAGGGTATCTGAATAATTATCTTTTCCTTGTGTGAATGTAGGAATGAAGATGCTCAGTGTATTGGGGAATAAGCATATCCAGAGCCTTCTCTGTAAAAAAAAAAAAAAAAATAATAAAAAAAAAAAAAAAAAAAAAAAAAAAAAAAAAAGGGCTACTCTTCAGCAGAAAATACTTTGCTAACGCATAATTCTGAACCCTTAGAACAGCTTGGGATAGGCAATTCCTCTGAACTGTAGTTCCCTCCACCTTTTGCATCTCATCTAAGGGAGTGGAGTATGATAAATAATGTTCAAGGCATTAAAGAAATAAACAGAATGCTATAATGAGGAAGAGGATGGGGAAGAAGGGGGAATTATCAGACAGGGAATTTAAAATTACTATGAGTAGTATATGATAGGTTCTGATGAAATGAAGAGACACAGTGAAGAAAGTACAGCTGGGCGATGTAAGCAGAGAGATGAAAACTATAAAAGAATCAGAACGAAATTCTAGGAGTACAAAACACAATAACAGAAATGATGTATGTCTTCAAAGGATTAATCCTTTGAATGATTAATCCTGTGTAAATTAATCCTGTGTAAATTTGACACAGCTGAAGTGAACTTGAAGCCAGATCAAGAGAAAATTTCAACTGAAATGCCAAAAGACAAAAATTCTAAAATAAATATATTTCTATCTATCTATATTTCTATCTATATAGATAGATAGCCTTGGGGAGGGGCTGTTATCATATTTGTTTAAAAAATGATAATATTTTACCATATCTAATAACATTTTATCATATTTAATAACATTAAATGTTATTTAATGATAACATTAAATCTGTACAGTTATCTTTATTACTGTACCGGGTTTAATGATAACATTAAATCTTGTATAGTTATCTTTATTACACTACCAGGGTTGTGATACAGTAATAAATATAACAGGTAAAGCGGTGTAAGACACAGACTCTCTCTAAGGAAGTGTACTTACAGAAGCCCAAGGTCAATAGAGGAGAAAAATCAAAAACACTAAATGACATGAAAGCTTCTGGCACCTACGTCTACAACAAACCTTAAAAACTTCACAGCTCTCAGGCATGTTAGCATAAATCCTCACAGCAAGAGCCTATTTACCTCCGTTCCTATTACCTAACATATTATATTCAGCTTTCACCACATATTGAGAAGGCATGCTAAAAGCTATGAAACATAACACTCTCTGAAGAGAAAATGCAATCATTAGAACCAGACTGCACTGTGACACAGATGTAGGAATTATTAGGCAGGGGATTTAAAATAACCATGATTAATGTATTATAGGTTCTAATGAAATGAAGAGACACAATAAAGTACAGATGGGTGATGTAAGCAGAGAGATGAACACTATAAAATAATCAGAAGGAAATCCTAGAAGTATGAAACACAGCAATAGAAATGATGTGTGTCTCCTAAGGATTCATCTGTAAATGTGACACAGCTGCAGTGAACTTGAAGCCAGGTCAAGAGAAACTTTCAACTGAAATGCCAAGAAAAAAATGCAAAAAGAAACATATATGATAAAGTTGCATTTTATATATATAATACATATTATATATTTCTTTCATATATATATATGGATACATAGTCTTGGGGAGGGGCTGTCATATTTGTTTTAAATATGATAACATTTGATAACATTTTAAAATATAACAAATATGTGAAATATATATATATTTCTGTCTATAGACATTTCTGTATAGAGCTATATATATCTAGTAAATAGATATATATAGAAATTATATATACACATATGTAGAACAGAATATTGGAGAGTAATACATGTATAATTAAAATATCTGGAGAGAACATTATATGTACATATATAGTTATGTTATATTTTATATCATTTATATAAAATCATGTATCTTATGAGGAAACAATGATCAATATTTTCTAAAATTATAATAGACACCAAACCACTGATCAACTAATTGGCTGGGAAAATAACATGTAGGGCAAATCCCAAAAATACACCTCAACATGTTATATTGAAACTGGAGATACCAAAGACAAAAAGAAAATCTTGAAGTAAGCCAGAGGAATAAAAATATTTTGACTATACAAGAACAAGGATATGAATTATATTGTATTCTCATCAGAATACATACAAGCAAAAAAAAAAAAAAAGTAAAATACTTAACATCTCAAAAGAACTTTATCTAGAATCCTAATATACTGAGAGATTATCCTTCAATATTAAAAGATAAAGTCTGTTACAGTAAAATAAAAACTGAAGGAAAAAATCTCCCATAGATATGCCCTCCAATAAATGGGGGAAAAAAATTCTTCAGACAGAAGAAAATATATATGGTCAGAAACTTGGACCTGAGCCAAGAATGAAGGAGTTTTGGACAAGGAACAAAAATGAAGGTAAAATAAGTCATTTATTATTCTAATGCCTAACTGGTCTAAAAACTGATCAAAGAAATAATAGTGAATCAGGATATTTCCCTGAACCCTTCCCGGGACTCTCAACAAGGGTGCCTCACTTACCCAGCCTGCAGCTTTAAACTCCTCGCAAGAGGGAGCCTATGAGAAAAAAAGGTGGGAACTGGAGTGCTGGAGGGCTGAAACCAGCCAGTCTCTTCAGCGCCAGCAGGGGTGAACTCCACTCCCTCGTACCTACTGCCTTCCACTCCTCACTGGAGGAAGCACGCAGGTGAGTGGGTGCAGGAGCTGGGGCGAGAACTTTAGGGCACCAGCAGGAGCAAAACTCCATGAAGGCCTTGTAGCAACATTTGGGGAGGGCGATGCCTGCGACCCTGAAGCCCCAGAGGGAGTGTTACAGTGGCATTTTAGCTCTGCCCTCTGCAGACAGCCTAAGTGTTTATAGCTCAGTGGGCCCTCTGCCTTTTCCTGTGAGGCAGCTGCCCTCCACCAGGAAGGGCAAAGGGCAAATGTGGTAGCCTTTTGTATCCTTCCTTGTGGCACCCAAGCTGTTGTCTGGCATCTAGGAGAAATTAGGTGGCACGAAAAACTGAAGGATGGTAAATGTGAGGGATTTTATATACCGATGGAGGTGGCTCTCAGCAGGAAGGAGAGCTGAAAAGAAGACAGAGTGGGAAGGTAGCCTTCCCCTGCAGCCCAGCCATTTCTGGTCAGATTCTTTCCTGAAGTTATGCCATCAAGCTGTCCCTCTGAAATCAAGCTGCTTCTCTCTGATGTCCAGCCACAGTTTGCAATGTCCAGCCGCTTATCCTCCCTCTGCCCACTGATCCTGGCATTTTTATAGGCACTGGATGGTGGGTGGGGTGGCGCCATGGGTAGTTTTGGAAAAAGCAACATTTGAGCAGGAAAACAGGGACGTAAGTTCTCATCTTGGGCAGAAGTCTCAGGCTTTTCAGCTAGGGGGTAGGGCTTTGCTGGAAACCCACGCTTTGCTGCCTACAATTTCTTTGCCTCTATCATTGTATCATTTCCCCTCTTCTGAAGAGGCACATCTAACTTCCCTTAGAATATGGGTGATGACTGGTCTTACGTACTTCCTGCTGATGGGGCACTGTTTTGGGGACAGTGAAAGTCAGAATCCTCTTAGAAGTCTACCTAAGGGTACCCAGAGAAGGGAGCCATTGTCTGAGGCTTCAGCTGCCTGACATTTGGATTTTGATGGCCTCTAGGCAAGAAACAACAAATATTACAAGGTTATGTATGCATGAATCAGATATGTGATTATACAAAAAGGAGTTAAAAGAAAAAAATCTAGAGCCAAAGATTACAGAAATTAGAAGTGAAATATACTAATCACTCTGAAAACATTATACCTCCTGATATAGATCACAACAAAGGTAAGAACAGCAAGCATAGTCAGGTCTATAAAGAAGATATCCATGAATGGTTAATTATTAACACCTTTTCGTGACTTTTAGCTTAAGGTCCACAATCTCTTCACATTGGTACTTTGGGTGCTCTTCTGAGCTGATGGAGGTAACTCTGTTGACTTCTCAGGCTTTTACTCAGGTATAGTGAATCCAATAATCTATTCCAGTGACTTGTAAAAGACTGAGGTGGCCACTTTCAGGAGGTTCTCTAACATACTATCTTGTTGGGATTCACTCAGGGTGCCATGGGTCCCAGCAGAGAACACACTAGATGTAAAGCTCTGGGAACAAGTGGGGAGAAATCATGCACAAAGGCATCCAATGAATAGGAAAAAGGACAAAGGAAACACCACAGCTGGTGCCCCGTGTGAGGAGACCCAACCAAGACAATGTCACCCTATCTGTTGGAGGGACAAGAGGGAAACTGGTGCTTGTTTAGGGTGAGGATTTCTAAGACGGGTCAAATAAGAGACTGAAGATAGATAGCGAGGTTGGTGTGAACCTGGAGGAGCAGGGCCAGAGGTTGCTGGCTCCCCTGCTGGAGGTGCCTCTGGGATTTGTTTATTTAGTTCCCTGGGATTGCCCTTTGTGTCCTCTCCTGAGATGGCAAACAGGAGGGCTGGATAAATCCTACACTGTCAGCAAAGGTCTGGAGTACCCTGCAAAGTATAGGAAGCCTGTACATATGGGGTCTCAGACCATTTGCCTTCGCATTTACAGAAGAAGTCCAACTGCAGGATGGTATCAAAATGAATGGTTCCTTCCTGAAGCCAAGCCAGTTCTTCCTACAGATCATAATTTGGCTAAACCTTTGTGCAAAGGACTATGAGGCATTTTACCTCCAGGTCTGAGGGCAAAAGCAGTCCCAGTGATTCAGGATACACTCCAGAGAAATATAGACTGAGGATGGTAAAGATAGATGGTTATCCCTTCTGAAAAAGAGGAAAGTTGGTATTCTTCATTGCTTTTCCCTATTTTAGTGAAAACTTGGGATGTGAAGGAGAGAGAAAGGGGCTTCCCTTTTTTCTCTTCTGTCTTTGTATTCCCAAGACCCAGCAACCTTAAACAGATACCATCCATGGGTGCCACTGCAGCCTGCACTCATGAAGCAGGCAGGGCCTAGAGAATAGGTATTATCTATACTCTCTTATGCCTCCATGGCCCCTACTGTCAGCAACCTTTTGGTTCTTATCTGTGCCGTGGAGCATGGCCTCCTTCCATGAAACAATGGCTTAATTGGCAGGAATTAGTCCCACTCATTTATACTGTTCCTATAGCCTGGCTTTGGATCCTTCAGATCTGCTTTTATTTTTCCTTCAGATTAGTTCTCAACATAAAGTTTAGAACTGAGTTTTCTTGGGAGGTTGAGGTGGGTGGATCACAAGGTCAAGAGTTCAAGAGCAGCCTGACCAATATGGTGAAACCGTCTCTACTAAAAACACAAAAATTAGCCACCGTGGTAGTGCATGCCTGTAGTCCCAGCTACTCAGGTGGCTGAGGCAGGAGAATCACTTGAACCTAGGAGTTGGAGGTTGCAGTGAGCCATGATGGTGCCACTGCACTTTAGCCTGGGTGACAGAGTAAGACTCTGACAAAAAAAAAAAAAAAAAAAAGAACTGAGTTTGGGACAAAACGGTGTCTTGGCAGAGATTAATTTACATTAAGTTTCAGATGGTCCTTGGCGAATTTGCAGTTACTAGCCAGTGGGTCAGTCCTCTGTTGCTTCTCTATTATAAGCAGTGTACTGAGGCAGGAAAATAATTAACTCACATAAAAAAGGAAAAAAACAGTTTAAAAGTGAAAGAAGAACCTCTTGCTCTATGCAAATGGCTTTCTTTAATCACGCTATCCTTCCCCCGGTTTGGACCCAGCTGGACCCTTTGTCCAGGGGAGGAAAGACTCTATGGGTGGTGGCAGGAGGGGATGGCAAGTAGTAGACTCCATTCTCTGTGGCATTGTTATCGTCCATTTTACTTATCCATATGCTATAATCACCCAATACATTGGTACTATTGATACAATTACAGAGGTAGGAGACAGGAATTCTAGGCAGAAAGGGGTTGGTCCCTGATGAAGCTGTAAAGCCTGAGACCTTGGCGCAAAGTGAGAACTTATATTCCTGTTTTCCCACTTGAGTGTTTCCTTTTCCAAAACCAACCATGGACTCACTCTGCCCCCACCTTGTGCGTATAATAACCCCAGGCTCAGCTGGCAGAGGGAGGAGAAGCAGCTGGACATTAGAGATTATGGCTGGGCATCAGAGAGAAGTGGTTTGACTTCAGAGGGACAGCCTGACAACGTAACTCTGGAAAAGAATCTGACCAGAGATGGCTATACTGCAGGGGAAGACTACCTTCCTTCCTGCCCTATCCTCTTTTCCGCTCCACTTCACACTCACAGCCACCTCCATCAGCAGTAAAATCTCCCATATTTACTATCCTTCAATTTGTTTGTGTGCCATCATTTCTTCTGGAAGCCATAGAACTCAGGCGCCAAGAATGTGAATACAAAGGGCTGTCACACTTGCCCTTAGCCCACACTGATGGAAGGCAGCCACCTCATGCAAAGACAGAAGGCCCACTGAGCTGTTAACGCTTAAGCTATTGCAGATAGCAGAGCTAAAGGAGAACTGTAACACTCCCTCTGGGGAAAATAAAGACAACATAATAGATAATATATAAAAGTAATCCTTATAATAATAATGTTTTAATTTGGTTTTACTCCTTGTAAAAAGAACAAAAATAAACTACTGGACAATATCAGTATTTAAAATAATCAAAGTGGAATTTCCTAAGGTTCTTATATTTTTCCAGTAGCAACTAAAGTATTATTTAATATCCAGTTAAACATACACAGTAAATTTTCAAACATAAGCTTTTATAAAGTGAAATTATGTTTATAATTCTCAAATTAATATATATGATAAAATAAATCTAAAAACAACATAAGTAATCAATTCATAAAATAAGGCGAAAAAGAAAGAACATAAAAATACAGAAGATATAGAAAGCACAATAACTACAAATGTAAAAAGAATAAAATATGGGTTTGTGAAAATATAAAGAATATCAGCTAGAATTGGAAAAGAAAAGAAGAAAACAAAGAAATAAGCAAAGCTATCATCAAGCTGCATGCTTTTTCTCTAAAGTATATCCATAAGCTAAAGAAAAGTGGAAAGTAATAAAATGAAAAACAAGAAACCTATCAGACAAATAGTAGCGAAAATGCATTGTAGTAGTTATATATTACTCTCAGAGAAAATCAGTTTTTTGTACAAAAACAGCTTTATTAGTAGTAGCCTCTACATAATGATTTTTAAACATTGAATTCACCATGGATTTATGATAGTTCTTAACTTATATTTACCTAATAAAACATTTAAAGCAAAATTTATAAGACTATAGGGAAATAGACAAATCTGCTACTATAATGGGATATTTTGATACATTTCTATTATTAATACTGGAAATAAAGATAGAGACTATAAAGATATAGAATATTTGAACAAAACCCTGCCCTGGCTCCCATTTTTGTTCTGAGCAAAAATAAGTCTTTATAATAACCAGACAATTCTTAAATTGACCCCCTTACTGCCTTTGTGATCTTATCTCACACTGCCTTTCCTCTCACTTTGACTGCACCAGGGCTTGGACTCCTCACCATTTATAAGTACTAGATGTGCCTCCAACTTAGAGCCTTTGCACTGACTGCTATCTATACAAAAGGCTTTATTTTTGGAGATTACTTCCTTTCTTGGCTCAGACATCACCTTCTCAATGACCACCTCTTTAAAATACAATGTGAAACCCTCCTACTTTTCTTATTCCAGATATTCCTTGCCACTCTGTTTTTTCCTTTACCGCTTTTCTTCTTTTGGCATATTATTAACTTCATGCATTTTTCTGTTGTCTACCTCCCAACCCCTGCTTAAATGTGAATTGTATCAGGAAAGCAAAGCAATCAGTGTTTCCTTCAATGACATATACCAAGCACTTAGAACAGTGCCTGGAACATAAAATGTAGTCATAAATATTTGTTTATTGAATAAAAGGACTGGGACTTTCACTGTAATGAGCCAAGTGTAACAAAGTAGAAATGCTAGGGACATCAAGAAAATAATTATTTTTTCCATAAGAATTCCATTTCTAGCAATAACAAGCCGGACACGGAAATAAAATCAATTTGTGAAGCTTGAATAATGCCAACACTGCACACTTGAGGGCTCATCTGATGATGATCACTTGTCAGGCTAAGTCTTCTGAAGTGATCCCTGATTCAAAATAATAATGAATCTAGGATATCTCAGGACTTACATGTAGGGCTAATTCAGTTCCAGTTGGGGCTAATTCAATTTCAAGTGCATAGTTCCTGAATTACATAGCTGAACACAATACATTGCCTCAGCTCCAGGTACTCACAACCTAGTTTAAGAGAAATTATTACCAAAAAAGTCTGTGCAAATCAAACCAGCTAAGTAGTAATATATCTAAAATTTTTGACTAATTAGGTTCTTTATCTTAATAAAAGCATGTTAGAAAACAAGAGTATTTCAAATGGCGTAAAATACTTAGGTATACATATATCTCTAATTAAGAAAAATGCCACTCAGGTTCTACTTGTACAAAGGGATTCCAATCTCTTTTGAGAGGAAATAGTCTGCTAAAACAGGAGACTTCAAGCTATAATTTACCAATAAATTACTTTGCAATGTAGTTATTTCCTGATCTCCAACTCTATTTTTTACTATTAGTGTAGTAAAGAGTTTAATTGACACAAGATTAGCCACACAAGAGATAAACTTATTACTCAAATTAATCTCCCTGAAGGCTTGCAGCTTTGGGTTTTAAAGCATTGTTTAGTAGGCAGGGTACTAGGAAATGGGTGCTGCTGACTGTTGGGGATGCAATCAATCATAGGGGCAGTGAAAATGGTTCTTAATACACTGAGTCCACCTCTAGTAGGGAGACCAAAGAACCAGTTGAGTCATGAGTCATAAGTCTGGGTGGGGTCAGTCAGTCCTGAGAATTCAAAAGTATGCAAAAACATCTCCAAAGACCAATCTTAGGCTCTACGACAGTGATGTTATCAATTGGAGATGTCATACATCCTATGACCTCTGACCACATGACTCCTGAGCAACAAAAGATTATAGAAACAATACCTATATTTTAGCAGAATTCAGGACCCTCCCATGATCGTAATCTTGTGAACTTTCATTAGTTTTAGAAAGGTGAATTTCGGCCACTGAACAAGGAAGGGATCAGTTTCAAGAAGGCCTATTATCACCGCTGCTTCAAATCTAAATTTTGCAGTTGTCTGTATATATTCACTGGTGTCTGCTTTAAATTTCAATATCCACATAGCAAAAACATTAATACTGATACAGGAGTTAGGAAGAAATCACTTAGGCAGATAGTGGGGGTACAGAAGTCTTTGGTAAGGCTTTTGTTTTTAATGAAAAGCAGCTCCAAATTATTTTCCAACTAAGAGAAGCCTGTAAAGTCAAACTTCAAACACAGACAAACAAGCTGGAAGCTTGCACGGGAGAATACCAGCAGGAAGTAGGGACTAGACATTATCAAGATGATGGATCCATTTTCCCTTCTCTGCCAGCCACATGTACAGTAAGGAGCAGACAAGATGGTGCTGGCCAAGGAGAATTCATTTGCATAATAAGATTAGGATGAGGAGACCATCCTTCCTCACACACTATGTAAATGTCATACCTGATCAAACCAATCTGGGAGCCCCATGTAAATCAGACACTGCTTCCTCAAACTGGGCTATAAATTCCAGCACATCTACCCCCAGCTGATCCTTTCTGCTCAGAGGTCCCTCTCTATATAAAGATAGCTATTTTTCTTCCTCTTCTTTTCTGCCTGTTAAACTTCCACTCCTAAACTCCTTGTGTGTGTCCATGTCCTAAATTTTCCTGGCACATAACAATGAAACCTAATATATATATCCAGACAATATAGCTGCATTGAGTGCTCTTATCCACAGTTTCAGTAAGCCCTATCATAAGGAGTAAAAGTCCTAGCTTCAGGAGTCCATGGAGAGCGAATTCAAAGCCTGGAGATATTCTTGTGAATAACCCTGAGAATCCATCAAATATTGGATCATCAAAGAGACTCAAAAACCGTGGACAGGGCTGAAATCTAATAACAGGTGTACTATAGTTTTTGTGGAACATAATTTTTCTCTCTACATTTCTGCCAAGGACACATCAGAGTAGGACCAATTTATCTGCAAAATAAGCTTTAGTCTTATCATAGTTGGCCTGATTTTTAGCCAGACAAGCTCTTTATTTTTTTTTTAATGGCTTTGCTGGAAGTTTTTCTTAAGGAATCTCAAATTAGATATTTTAAAAGCTCTTGAGCCCAGCCAATGATTTTTTTGTGTGCCTGCAGATACCTGCATAAATTGGGTGAAGTTCTCTCTTCTTGAAGTCCTAAAATAACTTTGGGTTCTTGGGCTTGCCAGAAAATGATAATTTTTACAGCGCTAGAAACTCTGTACAGAAAAAATGGGAGGCCAGTTTTTCCAAAAGGCTTTTGTCAGCTCTATAGGTCAACTTCAATTTCTTAAAGCAGTCTGAAAACATGTCATTTCATTCAAAGCCTTGGTAAAATAACCAGTGTCTCCAATTGTGTTGTGTTACAAAAGAAAACAGATTCTTATTGAACTTATGCCAATAACTATATTGCTATAAACTAAGAATACTCACAATTTGCCCCAAAATATGGGAGAAATGAAGAGAGATATAAATATGTTCTAATTTTGTTCACGCTGGTATACTTTACTCAACTTTAAATGTTGTGAATAGCTCAAAAGAAAAGATGTGTTACTGATACTGAAATACAAAACAAAAATAATTAGCAATGCTTTAAACAAAACATTATAACAAGATTATTGCAGCCTTCTATTAAGTCAGTTCATGCAATTAACTTCTGTTTTACTTTATACTGGGCTCTCCATAACAGTCCTGGAAGGGGGACTTCCGCCAAGATGGCCAAAAGAGAGCTTCTCTGGAGTGCAGCTCCCAGTGAGTGAGACACAGAAGAGTAATTTCCACGTCTCTGAATGAGATACTGGGTTATTTTCAAAGGGACTGGTTGAACAGCAGGATTAACACCCCCCCCCAAAAAAAAGAAAAAAAGGTGATGAGAGCAGCCCAAAGAGGGCAAGCTGAGGAAAGACGGGGCTCTGCCCCACCAAAAAGTGCATCTGGCACAGAGGATTGGGGGGCTTCACCCCCTTGGTCCTCCAATCAGGACTCTGTGCTTCACTCCATGACTTCTGCAGTCCACAGTCTAGGAAAACGCAACCTGGCTGAGAATTGCCCGGAGTTGCAGACCCCGACAACAGCCCTAGCCAGCCTGGTGCTGTAAATTGTCAGCACAGATCAGGGTGGAGACTTGACTAACACTGAGAGGGCTTGGAGGTCCAAACTGCCTGTCCCACAGAAGGAGGGAGAGTTGAAAGCAGGGCCTCGGATGATACAGCCAGAAAGGTCCCACCCACAAGATCCAGTAAGGGGAAGCCCACTTGTGGGAGAGTTTCACAGTTAACACATCAGACAGAGCTCTATCCAGGACAAGCAGTCTCCACGGAGGGAAAGACGCCCACCATTGGGAGGGTTGGGCTAATCTTACCAGTGTAAACAGAAACCAGGAGAAGAAAAACACCAGCCTAGCTGAGATGGAACCAGTCCAGCAGCACTTCTACAGGCAGATGAGGGACAGACTGTCTTAAGCAGCACACTGGCCCCATGTAAATAGATAAATAAATAAATAAAAATAAAACAGCCTCATATGTGAGAAATAACACCAAATTCAACAGAAAGGACATCCACTCAGACACCCCACCCAAAATCGCCAACTGCAAAGATCAAAGATAGATAAATCCATGAAGATGGGAAGAAACTAGCTCAAAAAATGATGAAATCATCAAAGTCCAGAATGCCTCTCCTTCCCTGACAGATCACAACTCCTCACCAGCAAGGGAGCAACACATGACACAGAATAAATTTTACGAACAGATGAAGCAAGCTTCCGAAGGTGAGTAATAACAAACTTCTCTGAGCTAAAAGATCATGTTCTAACCCAATGCCAAGAAACTAAGAACGTTGAAAAAAGATTAGATGAAATGCTAACTACAATAACCAGCCTAAAAAAGAACACAAAGGACTTGATGGAGTTAATGTATGCAGCATGAGAACTTTGCAAAGCACACACAAGTTTCAATAGCCGAATCGATCAGGCAGAAGAAAGGATATCAGAGATTGAAGATCAACTCAGTGAAATAAAATGAGAAGGCAAGAAAAGAGAAAAAAGAGTGAAAAGCAATGACCAAAGCCTCCAAGAAATATGGGATTATATGAAAAGACCCAATCTACAATTGATTGGTGTACCTGAAGAGGATGGGAAGAATGAATCCAAGCTGGAAAACACTCTTCAGGATATTATCTAGAAGAACTTCCCCAACCTAGCAAAACAGGCCAACATTCAAATACAGGAAATACAAAGAACACCACAAATATATTCCTCAAGAAGAGCAACCCCAAGGCACATAATTATCAGATTCACCAGGGTTGAAATGAGGAAAAAATGCTAAGGACAGCCAGAAAGGTTGGGTCACCCACAAAGGGAAGCCCATCAGACTCACAGTGGATCTCTTGGCAGAAACCCTACAAGCCAGAAGAGAGTGGGGCCAATATTCAACATCCTTAAAGAAAAGAACTTTCAACCCAGAATTTCATATCCAGCCAAACTAAGCTTCATAAGTGAAGGAGAAATAAAATGCTTTATGGACAAGCAATTACTGAGAGATTTTGTCACCACCAGACCTGCCTTACAAGAAGTTCTGAAGGAAGAACTAAACATGGAAAGGAACAACCAGTACCAGCCACTTCAAAAATGAACCAAATGGTAAAGACCAACCATGCAATGAAGAAACTATATCGTCCAACAGGCAAAACAAACAACCAGTAACAAAATGACAGGATCAATTCACACATAGCAATATTAGCATTAAATGTAAATGGCCTAAATGCCCCAATCAAAAGACACAGACTAGCACACTGGATAAAAAGTAAAGATCCATCGGTGTGCTGTATTCAGGAAACCCATCTCACATGCAAAGACACACATAGACTTAAAGAGATAGAAGATCTACCAAGCAAATGGAGAGCAAAAAAATAAAAAAAACCTGGGGTTGCAATTCTAGTCTCTGATAAAATGGACTTTAAACCAACAAAGATCAAAAGAGACAAAGAAGGACATTACATAATGGTAAAAGGATCAATACAACAAGAAGAGCTAACTATCCTAATATATGCACCCAATACAGGAGCACTCAGATACAAAAAGCAAGTTCTTAATGACCTACAAAGAGACTTAGACTCCCACACAATAATAGTGGGAGACTTTAACACTCCACTGCCAATATTAGATCAACCAGACAGAAAATCAACAAGGATATACAGGACTTGAATGCAAATCTGGAACAAGTGGACTTAACAGACATCTAAAGAACTCTCCACCCAAAAGCCACAGAATTTACATTCTACTCAGCAACACATCGCACATACTCTAAAATTGACCACATACTTGGAAGTAAACCACTCCTCAGCAAATGCAAACAATAGAAATCATAACAAACAGTCTCTCAGACCACAGTGCAATCAAAATAGAACTCAGGATTAAGAAACTAACTCAAAACCACACCACTTTATGGACACTGAACCACTGGCTCCTGATTGTTGACTGGATACACAATGAAATGAAGGCAGAAATAAAGATAGTCTTTAAAACCAATGAGAAGGAAGACACAATGTACCAGAATCTCTGGGACACATTCAAAGCAGTGTATACAGGGAAATTTATAGCAATAAATGCTCACCTAAGAAGTGAGGAAAGATCTAAACTCGACACTCTATCATCAAAATTGAAAGAGCTAGAGGAGGAAGATCAAAAAAACTCAAAAGCTAGCAGAAGACAATAAATATTATCAGAGCAAAACTGAAGGAGATAGAGACACAAAAACCCCTCAAAAATTAATAAATCTAGGAGCTGGCTTCTTGAAAAGATCAACAAAATAGACAGACTGCTAGCCAGACTAACAAAAGAGAAGAGAGAGAAGAATTGAATAGATGCAATAAAAAATGATAGAGGGGATATTGAGTGATATGACCACTGATTCCACAGAAACACAAATACCATCAGAGATTACTACAGAGAACTCTATGCACATAAGCCAGTAAACCTGGAAGAAATGGATGAATTCCTAGACACTTGCACCCTCCCAAGACTAAACCAGTTGAAACCCTGAATAGACCAATAACAATGGCTGAAGTTAAGACAGCAAGTAATAGCAATATAGCCTACCAACCAAAAAAAGTTTGAGACCAGACAGGTTCACAGATGAATTCTACCAGACATCTGATGCATCTATAAACTAACTCATTGTTGGAACTCTATTCTACACTGTATTTATTTTAGAACATAGCTCCAAACTTTATACAAAGTAGTCAAAAAAGTTTTGGAATGAAACTTAAAAGTCAACAAACTAAATAAAACTTGGTTACTCAAATTCATGTCTAAGAGCCTTTGGTGTCTATGGAAAACTCGGTTACCTACTTAGGGAATCCCTTACCACAGTGTATGATAGACACTCTCTGACTCAGAGTAAACATTTGGATGTCTGACTGGAACTATCTTTGTGGTTTGAAGATCTTTGAAAAAAACAATATAATTGAAGGACTGTTATCAGTGAAAATACTTTAATTGTTTTGCCATACAAGTACTGACCACAGAGAGGAGTCCCAAATGACTAATGTAGTGGAAAAATTTACTCTTCTTTAGCTATATTTTGTCTGGAAGATTGGTGACTATTTGTAACTCATGCTTGATGCTGAATCAGGGAAAGAAAATGAAAGGGAACCACTGGTATAGTTGGGCGAATAGCCCAGACATACGCCTACACTACTGCCAACTCTAAAAAAAGAATAAAAAAGACATGACTTAAGTCACCAAATTGAACCTTTTCCTGGTAAATATAAACTTGGTGCTTAAAAGACTGCATATAAAATAGCATTAGAGAATGTATATTATTTCTTAATGTAATATACACATTACAGTGAAAGCCACTTGGCGTGTTTTATAAAAATTTATTTTAAATTATACTGTATATACGAAAGAAAAATCACATGAAAAACCATAATTAGCTTTCTTCAAACATATGAAGAATTCTATTAAAATATATTAAGTAAGACAAATATTTATTATATTAAATAAGACTAATACAAACACCAACATTTGGTAGACATTATAAGTTGTAAAATGCAGGACATGATTAAGAATTTTCCTACGCTAACTATAAGTAGTAATTTATTGTTTTATATTTATAGATAGAACATTTACAAATAAACTACATAAGACACATAAAAGTTTTATATGAAGACAGATGCTATTTATATTCTTGGAAATATAACTAAATAAACAGAAATATAGCAAGAATCTTTTTTTGATACATTACGTATAATGTGTGTCAGCTCTGAAATAAGAACGTCTATCTTATTCATCATTGTATTCCTGGCCTGAGCACAGTGCCTAGAATCCAAAACATAATAAATACCATTTAAATGGAAAACTGTTAGAACTAACAAATTCAGTAAAGTAGCAGGATACATAATCAACATACAAAAATCATTAGTGTTTCTATACATTATCTGAATAAAAAATAAAAGAGTCATTTTTTAAAAAGACACTTAGGAATAAGTATAACCAAGAAGGTCAAAGATCTGTACATTGAAAACTATAAAGCATGTATGAAAGAAATTGAACAACACACATAAATGGAAAGCTAGCCCATGTTCATGGATTGAAATAATTAATATTGTTAAAATGCTCATACTACCCAAAGAAATATGCAGATCAATGCAATCCTTGTCAAAATTACAGTAACATTTTCTACAGAAATAGAAAAAAAATATATAGTTTGTAAAATCCAAAAAACAATGCCAAAGAGCCAAAGTAATCTTGAGCAAAAAAGAGCAAAGGTACTGACATCACACTGCCTTATCTCAAAATGTACTGCAAAGCCATGGTAATCAAAACAGATGATACTGGCATTAATAACAGAAATAGAGACAAATGAAACAAAACAGCAGGCCTAAGAATAAATCTTCACTTTTATGGTCAATTAATCTTCAACATAGTTGCCAAGAGCACACACAGGAAAAAAACTAGTGTTTTTAATAAATGATGTTGGAAAACAAGATCAGATATCCACATGCAGAACCATGAAATTAGAACCTCATCTCACTCCATATGCAAAAATAAAAAGAAAATGAACTCATGACTTAAATATAAGACCTGAAATTGCAAAACTACTATAAGAAAATTTTCTTGACAATGGTCTGGATGATATTTTATTGGACAGGAACCCAAAAAAGGCCACAAAAGCAATTATAGACAAATGAGAGATTTCATCAAACTGAATGTTTAGTGCATAGCAAAGAAAACAATCAATAGAGTGAAGAAATAACCTAAACAATGGGAGAAAATGCCTGAAAACTATACATCTTATATTGGCTTAATAACCAAAAGACATAAAAATGGCCAACAGATATATGAAAAAAAAGTTCAACATTATTAATTATCAGAGAAATGCAAATTAAAACCAGTGAGATATGTTAAAATAGCTATTATCCAAAAGATAACATGTATTGAGGAAGATGTGGAGAATGTAAATTAGTACAGCCATTATGGAATACAGAATGAACGTTCCTCAAAAAATTAAAAATAGAATTATCCTCTTGTCCATCAATCCCCCTTGTAGGTATATATCCCCCCAAAATGATACCAATATGTCAAAGTGATAGCTGCACTCTCATGTGCATGACAGCATTATTCACAATAAATGAAATTAACATAAGTGTCCATAATTAGATGAATGAATACAGAAGTATATATACAAAATGGAATACGATTTAGCCATAAAATTAATAAAATCTTGTCATTTGCACAACATAAATAAACATGGAGAATATTGCTAAGTAAAATAAGCCAGGAATGGAAAGATGAGTACTGCACGATCTCACCTACATGTAGAAACTAAAAATCCTGACTTTATAGAAGCATAGAGTAGAATGCTGGGTGAACAGTGGCTGGCTGTGGGGGATGGGAAAATGTTGGTCAAAGTATATAAAGTTACAATTACAAGAATAAATTATGAATATCTAATATATAACATGCTGACTATAGTTAATAATAAAGTTTTTAATACATACAATTAAGAGACAAGATCTTAAATGCTCTCACCACAAACTATATAAGTATGTGAGGTGATAGATATGTTAAGTAGCTTGATTTAATCAATCTATAATATATACATGTATCAAAATATCACTTTTACATTATAAATATATATATTTGTTAATTATACTTTAATAAAGTTTAAACTATGAAGACAAAAAAAGAAAAAATATTTCATTTAAATGTGTAACAATTCTAGTGGATTTCTTATTTGGCCAAAATTAATAGTCCTATAAGAGACTTTTCTTTGTTTTTAATGGTAAATTACGAAATAAAAGCCTAAAATTGATGGATACATTTTTCTAATAAAAAATAGTAATTTTAACTTATAGTTAATTATATTAAATAAACCTTTGTTCCACAAAATAAGAAGCAACATTTATGATCTATCTTAGTATTACAGAGTTATACCTAAACCAGCCTAGCATTTAAATTTAAGTAGCTCTGGTCATGAAATGTTGCAAACTTGAAGAAATATACTGCATCACTGCAGCTGTTGGGAAATATAGCAATACTGAGGATCACTGATGAATATCATAAATGTTGTTAAAATACACTTCAGTTCTATGAATTGGTTGCATGAAATTAGAATATCTTATTTTGTTATAGATTTTCTAAGACTACAGTTAGTGTATTTAAAATAAGCATACACAATAAGCATGCATGTTTATTAACATATTAAAACATATATATAGTTTTACACTACCTTAATTGTTTTTTCTTTGTCTCAATCACCCACTGAGTTTCTTACATGCTGGGAATGTACTTTATTCAACACTTTATTCATGAATTAGGAGTTTATTGTTATACTTCTAGTGCATTGACAAGGTGGTAGCTGTCAAGACTGTG
The DNA here is from genome assembly GCF_001604975.1 of Cebus imitator. Taxonomy (NCBI): domain Eukaryota; kingdom Metazoa; phylum Chordata; class Mammalia; order Primates; family Cebidae; genus Cebus; species Cebus imitator. The sequence continues at coordinate 1,755,015 of NW_016107341.1, forward strand.
GGAGTAGGTGGATTTTGTACAAACTTTGAATACAGAGACAGGAGAATTTGCTAATAAATTGATGTGTGCCATAAGAGAAAAATTGCTGTCAAAGATTACTTCAAAGCTTTGGCTTTGAAAATTGATAGAATGAAGTTATAACTTACTAAGCTAGGAATGGTAAGAAAATAATTATTTAATTTTGTTGATAAAATGTATTGTCAACAGCAGTTTGTTCTTGTTATTTACCCTCTGTAATCCCAAAAAACCCTCATGAGTATACTGAAGCTTATCATTATAATTATTCGGGTTCTTCTATCAACATTGAATAGTCGAGTATTAATCATGTTAACTCTCACCTTTATGAGCAAAGAAAAATCAGCCAACTCTATTTGGTTGGTGCAATTGACAATTGTGAACTGGAAGTCTAATATGAGTTTCATAAATAATCTGAAGAAATTGATTTAGTTGGGCTAAAAAAGAAAAAAAGATTAGTAGAAATCCCACCAGCCCCTGTTAATATAATGATGTATCAAATTACAGTCTTGTTTGTGATGATAATACAGTCAAACTTGTAAAGGCCTTATCACTGACCTACTAGCATAGAAAAATTACTCCTTCTTTGCTACAGGAAGTACAGTAGTCTTCCCTTATCAGTGGTTTCACTCTCCAAGGTTTCAGCTACTGGTTGTATAGTACAATAAGAAATTTTAAGAGAAAGAAGGATAGTGAGAAAAACTACATTTACATAACAATTATTATAGTATCCTGTTAAATAGTAATTATTATCATTGATCTCTTACTGTGCTTAATATATGAATTAAACTTTATTATGGGTGTGTATGTACAGGAAAAACACAGTACAAACTGTATAGGACTTGACACTATCCATGGTTTAGGCAACCACTAGGGATTTTTCAAGTATCCTCTGTGTTTAAGGTGAGATTATTTTAGATGAAATTATAGTAAATTAGCGCAGTCCCAGTGTATATACTTTAACTCATGTGAATTCAGCAACCATTTACATTTCCTCTTTCGTAGCCACCATTTCAGAACTTAGAATACTGCTAGTAATGGAGCGGAATGCTCTGAATACTGATTGACATGAATTTATAGAAAACAAGAAATTTGAACACTGCACCTTTGGTTTTTAGAATGGGCACTATACTTCATGGTACTATATTCAACTCTTCTAGATGTTAATACTACAGTATTACCCCTGTGTTAAGAAGAATGTGATTTTTATAATAGTAATGATAGATTTACACTTGATAATTCCATTCATTCTCTTTTGCATATCATTTATAATGTGGGTAAAACCAGTGAGATTATATATTTAAAACATGTTTCTGACTACAAAATAAATTTGTGCAAAAGGAAGTAGGTTCAAACCCAAACTCTTATAAGCATGCTTTAACAACATTGGTTTAAGCATTTCTGATTAGTACCATACAATGATAAAAATTTAAATTAAAAAATACTTTATATTATGCCTAATAAAAACAATGAAGAGCATTTCATGTCTAAGAAAAAAATTTTAAAACTATCTCTCCATGAGATTTAAGAGTCTACATTTTCTTCTAATGTAGGTTAGCAGTGCATATGTTGACTTTTCATAACAGATAAAGAGAAAACATTTTAATTATCTATATCCAATATATTTTGAAGTATATGTATTGTTTTGTAGTTATCAATTTATTTACTTATTTATATAGTTTTATGCATGTTCTTAAAATAGTTTAGATGTTGATGACTTCTTTATTTAAATAATAATTTGATATTAAATATATTTGATTAATTTCTAATAACAAGGTTGGTACTCAAGATGAAAGAAGCTTCAGGGAGTTCTTAGTTATAATAAGATATCTTAAAATTCATTATGTACATTTTTATAAATTTAGTAAGTAGTATTATATAAATTTATTTTAAAATGCCATTGACCTCATGATAGTTTTAGTTGTTACATAATTTCCTAATCAACTTAACTAAAATTATCATAACTACCATGTGGATATCTGCAAAATACCTTGACATTAAAAACCCAATCCTTGGACTTAAATATTTAGGTACTAATTTACTCCACTTCAATGCAGTAACTGTCCTTAACTAATATAATTTAATCTACTTCCTTTTTTGTCTTTAGTTAGCAGAGATTCAAAACATCTGGTTATGATCAAGTATTCATAATCTCTTAATTTAAATTTACATGATTCAGAATTTTTTAATATATATTTTGGAGAGAACTGAATATGTACAGAATTATGGACAGTATGTTATATTAACCCTAAACTATTCTGAATGTAAGCTTCATCAAAAATACCAACTGCCTATCTTTATAATTATTTTATTTATGCTTCCTGAAGAATGCATATATTTTACACTTCGGCCTAAAGTAAGCTAACACTGCCCAAAATGCTGTGTTGGGTAATCACAAGTGCTTAGGTATTGCTCAACACATGTCAAATACGAGTAATTAAAACTATAGTACCCCCAAGCAAAACATTAAAATTTTTGCATTCCAAAGGAGGTTCATTAAAACCAGATGACTGGCTTGGCTCTTAGAGGGACTTGGCTGAAACATGTCCACTTCAAATCCATACTGTCTTATTTGCTTACATCACAGAATCACTGACTCAAGAAACTGAAAGGTCCTCCAAAGTTTATCTAACCTCTTTCCAAGCAGAGTTTTACTTAAAATATTTTGCAGAGAAACTAATACCTCTTTACAAATTCATATACAAGAATGTAAGACTCTTTGTATCATTAAAATGTATAATTTTTCAGTGAATAGAAAAAAATAAAAATATCTGTATTACTTTATTCTGCTAAAATGTCCTTAACAAATTTTAGTATATTCATTTGTGGCCTCACTACAGTGAAAAAGATCAGCATTGCCATGAACTGTGTCATTGAATGATACTCCATTCTATGTTATCTCCAATACACAAACAGCGTAAACTATGTGTTCTTCATGATTACAGACTATGAAGAGACTTAATTTCCTGAAAAAAGTTTAGAATGACACTAAAAAATTATAAAAAGTATATTTAGTTAATATGCATTTTTACTATGAGAAATTGATAATTAAGAGTCAATTAAACATTATTAGAAAAAAGAGAATGAAGGAATATTAAAATCAAATTTCTTAATCCATTTAAAACACATTATATATAAAGGATCTTCATTTGATGAGCTAATAGGTAAGTAACTTCAAACAGTTTATTAATCAAGCATTGGAAATATGCCTACTATATTTAAAATGATTTCAAGTCATATTAGATCTGTCAATAGGCTTACTGTTTTGAAGCCCACAAGGATATATCTTTTATCAAATAATCCTAAAACCTACAAATTATATTGCTTAAGCATGCAGTCTTTGTTTCCAGTGTACTAAAAAATAATCAATGCATATGCTTTCCTTTCTTCCACTCTACCTCTGGTCAACATAATTAAGCAGTTTAAAACACAGTTTTAGTAAGAAGGTAGAGTTTTATAACATAACACATCCAATTTTGGTGACATAACATGTGAGGGAGAAGACAGTCTTTTAAGTTCAAATTAATTTTGAGTCATAGGTTCTTTCCTCTCACAGCTGTTTGCTTTGAGTGAAGTCTGTTTTTTTTTTTTTTTTTTTGAGCACAGGATGCTACTGACTGTAACTCATTCAAAACATGGACCAGGAAGACTCATTTTGTCATTTCAGTTGAGAAAATGGAAAAAGGCAATAAAATGAAGGTGTTAGACCTTTGATGTGCTTCATATTACATACCACTATTAAGGTGGCAATGTATCCATTTCCTCAATACATCATTTAAAAAACGTGATGTATTGATTGTACTCAATTATTTTTACTTGCTAAATAGGCTTAATATGGTAAGAATTGAATTCACACTCCTACCATTAAGCATAGTTTTTAATATTAATGTAAGCTTCAATTTTGAATAAAATATAAAATGCTCTTATATTAGCAGAACATAAATTTATTATTACTCTTGAGTGTTCATCTCTCTATCCATGTTATTAGGCACTGTTAAATGCCTGGAAAGAGAGCAAACTTCACCTGTGACAATCATAACTGCATATTGCGCATAATATGGATATTCCATTCATTTAATGTAAGCACATATTTTGATTATAAAAGCAATGGTATGTTTAATATATTATATCTTATTACTATTTAATGTTTACTATTCAACAATCCAATATCCTCTTAAACTCTGGTTTATTCTTAAGCCAAAGACAAGCTGTAGAAAACCACATATCAAGCTGTATATAAAGTTATATATCTACCTATTGTTCAGGTTCATATAATAGTGACACATATTGTAGAGTGTGACAAGCTGAAACACTTTTCTTTACATAATAATGTACAATTGACTGGTCACAGTGGTTCACACATGTAATCCCAGCACTTTGGGAGGCCAAGGCAGGCGAATCACCTGAGGTCGGGAGTTTAGGACCAGAATGACCAACATGGAGAAACCCCATCTCTACCAAAAAATACAAAAGTATTAGCCAGATGTGGTGGCACATGCTTGTAATCCCAGCTACTCAGGAGGCTGAGGCAGGAGAATTGCTTGAACCCGGGAGGTAAAGGTTGCTGTGAGCCGAGATTGCATCATTGCACTCCAGATTGGGCAACAAGAGTGAAACTCAGTCATAAAAAAAAAGTACAATTATGCTGTGACCACGACTTTTTAATACCTATGACAAACTGTCAAAATCCATGTATCTCCAACTAACTCAGAGACTTAGGTTTCCATCACTTAATTACCTTGCCTCTCACCCATGATTTCTATATTTGATTAGTTCTTCCTTTGCTATAGGACTGTAGAAAATACCACCTCAGAGGTTACTTAGAGTCTACATAAGCTTTAGTAACTTGGGGACACATACTAGTCAGTCACTCTGTCTCTTGTCTTCATCAGCTTTCCCTTTTTTTGTTGGTCATTTTGTTTACTGTAGGTAAGATTTCCTCATGTGGAAGGAAATAGTAATAATATGTCCACACAAGACTCTAGACTGTTATTAGCAAAGCTTACTAAACTCAGAGGAAACAAAGCTTTATATACATATATTTAGCAAATCCAACTAAGCTCAGAGCTAACCTGGCCTTAGAACAACCTTTTTTTTTGAGAGGAACACTTACTTTCCACTGAGCTTAGAACAGGGTTGTTCTAAGCTCATGTTGCCTCTGAGCTTAGTAGGCTTTGCTAATTATACATAGAAGTATTTATTTATTTATTTATTTATTTACTTATTTATTTATTTTGAGATGGAGTTTCACTCTTGTTACCCAGGCTGGAGTGCAATGGCACGATCTTGGCTCACCTCACCCTCCGCCTCCTGGGTTCAGGCAATTCTCCTGCCTCAGCCTCCTGAGTAGCTGGGATTACAGGCATGCGTTACCATGCCCAGATAATTTTTTGTATTTTTAGTAGAGACGGGGTTTCACCATGTTGACCGGGATGGTCTCGATCTCTTGACCTCGTGATAGTACATGTAGGTCCAAAGTGCTCTCCTTTTATGAATAATACCTACGTGTATTATTCTCCCATTTCGCACCCACATATTGCATCCCAGAAAAGAATTCATGTTGACATCACATAAATGAGCCAATGACTGTGGTCAAACTAAAGGCTAACATGTTAAGTCAGACCTAGGACATATATTTCTTTGGATATAGGGAAGAAAAGGTAAATAGGACGGCAGTTATTACCCTGATTCCAGGCAGAACCACATGCAGTAAGAGAGAGACTTGGATCCCCAGAAATGATGACACTGGCTGTTAATAAACAAAATGTGAGGAAACAAGGGGGTTAAAATTATGTTGACTTCATCTTAGTTTTTAGCTGTCTAGTTAACACATATGTGTATAATTCCTTCCATGAATAGCCCCACCTAATATAATTATTTTACTTACAGTAAACATGTACTCATCCTCTCTCTAATAGGAACAATCCAAAGACACGCTGTTA